>NW_006298965.1:223557-236329 GCF_000327345.1 Myotis davidii | reverse complement strand
GGGTGTCATTGTGCAAATTCATTTTGTGATGTACAAGTATATCTGTAGAACAACTTCTTAGGTTTCCTGAGATGAGAAGGTAGGTAAATTTTTAATTTTGGCAATATTTCCAAATTGCTACACAGATGCTGGACCATTTCACACCCCTACCAACAATGTGTGAGCTTGTCAGTTCCCCCCAAACCTTTTCACCATAAAGTAGTAACGAACATCAAGATCTTTGCCAATTTAATAGACTAGATCAGAGATTTTCAACCTTTTTGTTTCATGGCACACATACGCTAATTAGTAAATTTCTGTGGCACACCAAAAAATATATTTTTTGCCGATATGACAAAAAATAGGTATAATTCTGAATCATTCACATCGAATGGCTATTGTTATGTTGACTGTTGTCATTTTTTATTCGACAGTCTAAGGAATAAGAGGTCAGTGCCTCTTACTAAGTAGTCAGGTATTGTGTGTTTTAAAAACTCTTGCAGCACACTGGTTGAAAATTACTGACTAGGTTGAGAGAATTTTCAAAATGATACTATGTAGCCTTACTGTCAAGAATATACTGTATGTGTTATAAAATGCTTTTCCAGGATGATGGATCGTCTGTGTTTTCTGCATTCTACTTAACCATTGGGTACCTCCATGTCAAGATTAACTGTCTTTTGATGGACTTGTCAGTGTGGGGAGTGAATTTACAACCTGAACTTTAGACAAAATTTTATTAAAGTGTATGATTTATATACTTATCATCTGGTAACTCCTCTCTGCATTCAAAAGATCCTAAAAAGTGGATGACAGTCAATAAACCTAAGATGCTAATGAATATGTGAGTCAACCCTGGCTCAATGTTTTTGCTCCTTTATTGGAAAAGCAATGACCCAAGTCATTTTTATAGACACTAATGTTCTTTGTGTGTCAGAAGAAAGGGAAATTAATGCTTCTCATTCCTAAGAACATTAATTTTTTACATTTTAAATTGAATTTGGGTTTGAGAAGGAAAATATTGAATTAAAATATTAAATTGAAGAATACACCTTATTTATTCCACCTTTAGAGGCTGTTGTCAGAGATAATTTGATATGAATCATTATCCTTCTGCTTTGCTACCCCAATGCGACTGCTCCTTTCATCTAGAAAGTTAGTTTAATTAATTTTGTTCTCCAGGTTTTCACTTGAGCAGTTACAAAGTCAATGCTAGTTGGCAGTCAATGTACTACAGAACTTTAGGGGTTTATTAGTCACAGAGCAAAGTTTTAAAAATGCAACATGTCAGAACTTATTTGAACTAGTTAACAGAAGAGAAATTAGATTGCCCAAAATAGCAGCACTGGCAAACTGTACCCGTAATTTAAGGGGAAGTAACCAAATTTGAGAAGTGAGGGCTCTTGCTCTAAATCTCAGCATCTTTATTATAGGTTTCATTTCCTCATAAGTTTTTAAAAGGCATGTTAAGAATGAATGCTCTTTGGTTGTGTCTTTGGACTGTAAGGAGTAGTTTTTCATAGTTTCCTGGCACAAAGTGGTTAGACATGCTTGCTTGTTTATGTATTTATTCACTCATTCCATATATATGTATTGAGATCATACTATGAACAAGCCTTGCTGATGGATTGTATGTGGGGAGTCTGCAAAAGTGAAAGATCAAAGACTGCCCTTAGGCTTTTGACTGGATAATTGGGGTAGTAATGGGATATTCTTTCATTTTTTGAGAGACTTGGATTTGGCCACGTGAATGAGCTTAGTGGAATGCTAAGTTAGCCTGACTAGTGGGATTGAGACTTTGAAGACAGCTATGCAGTACAGGCATATACTTTGAGGAGTTTTCTATAAGCAAGAATGAAAAAAAAATAGGTAAGGTGCTGGCAGGAGATTGTGGGATTAATTACGGTATTTTAAAGATGGGAGATATTACAGCATAGTTGTAGGCTGATAAGAAAACTGGTATTGTAATTAAGCAAGTGGATAATTGCAGGAGCAAAGTCTTTGAGTGGGGTAAGGGAAAGGAATCCAAATAATTAAAAGAGGGGTTAGCTTTATATAGAGTATGAACAGTTTAACCATGTGACAGGAAGGAGGGTGGAGGTGATGCATACAGATGTAGGGAAGCCAGTAAACTTGGTATAGGAAGTATATGTGAATTCTTTTCTAAAAGATTCTATTTTATTAGGAAAGTAAGAGGCAAGTCTTAGCTAAGAGTAAGGATAGAAAGTGTGGTGGTTTGGGAAAAGAAAAGAATGTATAAAAAGAGATATCTGCAGAGTGAGAAAGTCAAAGGAATGTAGAAGGTTGCTGGGCAGTATCAGCCTTTTTGAATTTTGAGGTTATACTTGGAAGACCAGTCAGCATTGTTCTAGACATTCAGCCACTCATTTGCAAACGGGTGGTAGACCTAGAGTTAGGCTCCAACAGGTTGGAGTTTTGTCAGACAAGTATGAAAGAAGCAAACTAGATGAGGGTGTATGCCAGGGATAATGAAAATGATGAGTCTTAGATTTAATTGTTAAAAAGTGAGACTTGTGAAGGGTGGGTGGTCATACCAATGCAGTTTTGGAGTAAGTATAGGAAAAAGTAACCTGGAAAAATAGAAGTTAGAGATTAGAAAATGGTATTCTTGAAATTGAAATTATAGATCTCAGTCACTAATGACAGATTTAGTATAACCACTGAAATGTGTGCTTGAGATAAGGTGGAGGGCAAGATTAATTGTAAAGAATAGATGAAGACACTGATATGCCATAGTATTCAGTAGTATTAAATGGGTCAGTTACTTGAATATTATGATCACCAAGAAGTCACAGGAAAAGTGATGGAAAGAACAATGCAATCTAAGGGTCAAACTTTTTAAGAAATGAGAGGTTCTGACTGGGAGGATGGTAGATAATTGGTAGGGAGGAATGGCAGTTATTAAATATATTTTCATAGTCACAAATTTAAAGGGAGTTTACACAGCATGGTTGTATATTTTACTCTGGCAAATTTAACTTTTCAGACAGAGACCTACACTAGGCAGATTAATCAATGGAGCTGGAACTTTTGCCATTTAGATGTGCTACAGTGAGAAGGGAGAAAAAGTGAAGTGTGTTTCTAAGGCAGTAATTCTAATTAATGACTAATGGAATTCAAACTGGATAGGAAGAGCAGGGAAGCCATGAGAAGAGTGATCAAGAAGGAAAGGAGGGTGACAATATATTGGAAGTTTCAATAACTGGAAGTGAAACATTGCTGGAGAATGTGTATAGAGTACACGAGCTGAAAGCTTAGAACATGGTGTTCAGAGAGTGGGAAGTTTGAGGCTGAGATTTTGGTGGTGGTAGTTCATGGAGATAATAAGATAGAGTGAAAGACTGGGCTGGAACGGAGGAAACAATTTTTGGATCCACGGAGATGGAAAGGCTTACATAGCAGAGTGTTGATGTCAGATTTTTTTTTTGGGGGGGGGAAGTGGTTAGGAGTGGGGATGGAAAGAAAGTTGTGGAAAAGGTGGCAATCAATCAGTGATGGGGAGTGACCTGGATTTGTAGATGAAAGTAACAAGTAGGGAGAGTGTGATGGCTTGAACTTCAAAATACCTGAGCTTTTGAGCAGAGAAAGAGAATAATGGTTTAGGACAGTGATGGTGAACATTTTGAGCTCGGCGTGTCAGCATTTTGAAAATCCCTAAATTAAATCTGGTACCGTGTCACATATAGAAATTTTTTGATATTTGCAACCATAGTAAAACAAAGACTTATATTTTTGATATTTATTTTATATATTTAAATGCCATTTAAGAAAGAAAAATCAACCAAAAAAATGAGTTTGTGTGTCACCTCTGACACACGTGTCATAGGTTCACCATCACTGGTTTAGGAGGAGCAATAAGAGCAAGGTGGACATCTGGTCTACTTCTAGACTCTGAGGTGAAAGGGGATATGAGAAGAAGAAAACCTTTGCTCAAAAGACCTAAGAGGAGACCATGTCACCAGAAGGCAGCCAGGAGAAGGCAGTTTTCAGAGAAGAATTAATTCTATTAGGTTGCTGGGGAAGCATAGCAAAGTATAACAAACTGAGTGGCTTAGAAAAACAGGAATTTATTATCTTAGCAGTTCTGGGGGCTGGAAGTCTGAAGTCAATATGCTGGCAGGGCAGTGTTCCCTCTGAAGTCACCAGGGAAGGCTCGGTTCCAGACCCCTCTCCCAGCTGCTGCCTCCTCGGCTTGTGGCAGCATAACTCCAACCTAGTATTCTGTGTGCCTGCCTGTCTCCAAATTTCCCCTTTTTATAAGCCACCAGCCATATTGGATTAGTAGGCCACCCTACTCCAGTATGACCTCATTCTAATTAACTAATTATATCTACAGTGACCCTATTTCCAAATATATAGCACTCTGAGGTACTGGGGGGGCAGGGTCAGGACTCTAATGTATAAATTTGGGTGAAAGTTGGGGAACACAATTCAACCCATAACAGGACTGTTTGTTGATGGCAGACAAGGGGACAGAGTGCTAGGGTTTTGGAGGCAGAGGGTGATTGGGAAAGTAAGTAACAGTAATGGAAATACAGCATGCTTGGGATGATAGATGACGTGGGAGCTCAGGTGTCTGGTTAACAGGTAACAGGGATGTGAACCATGATGGTGTTGGGCCTGATGGCCAAGCAGGATGATGAGGGGCTACAGGGTAGATGTTCTCTCTTGCAGTTCTTAGCCAGATGGTGGACAAAGCCGGAGTGAAAGAGCTCTTAGCGTGCTGGTCTCAGGAGCAAGAGGAACTCAGAGTTTTTTCCTCTCCTTCTGAGAGGTGTGGTAAACTTAGGGAAGGCCAGTCTCACTAGGAACATGAAACTGGGACTGCCTGCCCTTTGCAGGAATTGTGTTGTGGTGGCCAAGACAGGAGATGTGAAGTGTCTTTACCATCTGATAGCTTGGCGCTGTGGTACTTTTCATAATCAGGTGACTTCTTGACGTTACAAGTATTTTGTCAGCTATAGAGTTCAGTCTAGTGCAGGGGTGGGCAAACTTTTTGACTCGAGGGCCACAATGGGTTCTTAAACTGGACCGGAGGGCCGGAACAAAAGCATGGATGGAGTGTTTGTGTGAACTAATATAAATTCAAAGTAAACATCATTGCATAAAAGGGTACGGTCTTTTTTTCCCCTCGTTTTATTCATTTCAAACGGCCCGCGGGCCGTAGTTTGCCCACGGCTGGCCTAGTGTATGGTATTATAGAGAGAGTTCCTTAACATGGTTCAGTGAAATTCATATTTCAAGGGGAATGTTTGTTCTTAAAGGTAGAAAGTTTTCTTGGGTGTGAGTACATGGAGTTCTTTAACATGTTCCTTGCGACAGCGGTTGCCAACTGGTGGTGTGCGGCCCGCGGCCCGCGGGCCGTAGTTTGCCCACGGCTGGCCTAGTGTATGGTATTATAGAGAGAGTTCCTTAACATGGTTCAGTGAAATTCATATTTCAAGGGGAATGTTTGTTCTTAAAGGTAGAAAGTTTTCTTGGGTGTGAGTACATGGAGTTCTTTAACATGTTCCTTGAGACAGCGGTTGCCAACTGGTGGTGTGCGGCCCACTGGTGGTCCGTGAACCACTGGTGGTCCGTGAGTTCCAAAAGGTTGGAGACTGCTGCCTTATGATATGCTGCTGCTGAGTTTCCTATGTTCAGGATGGGCACAGTGGGGCCACTATCAGCATGGGTTTCATAGATTTGTCAAATAGAAGAAAGACCTGGGTGTCCATCTAGTTTTCCCTTCTATATTCGTATCCCACCTGCTAATAGTTTTTCTTCCACTCTCCAGGGCCTCTTTACTCTCCTAATTTACTCTTCCTGTTTCTCCATTCTCTTCATGAGCTGCCTCAGTGATATGGTTGAAAAATATTTTCACTGAACTAATTGATATTACAAAAAGAAAAGGGAAGAACAAAAGCTGAAGTTCATTAACGGTTAACTATGGCATTAGATATATTCACATGGTTACCTCTTAGTTTAAATCACTCCTCTGAAGAAGGAAAGAGATGGATCCTCTTTATAGATGGGGAAACTGAGCCACAGAGAATTAAATGACTTTGCACAAGGTTATACACCTCGTTAGAGGGACACATTCTTGATGGACCTTAAGTTACCCTTTCCCTCATTACATCATTACTTTCTAGTGTAGCAAATGAGTGGCCTCCTTCAAGTGTCTTTGCATTGAAAGAAGATGCTGCCTAGTGTAATAAAGGCAGCTCCCTGGTCTATAGGGCAGAGATGTGGCATCATATCTGGCTTTATCATTCAGTAGTCGTGTGATCCACTAGCATCAGCTGTAAAATACGGCCAATAATATCTACCCTCAGGGTTGTGGTGATGCTGAATAAATGATATAAGAAAGAATGGAAGAAATCAGTGCCTGGCATATTATATGTTTTAATAATGACTTTTTCCTTCTCTTTTCCATTAATTATTTGGATTCAGAACCAGAGTGCTTGTTAAACCAGAAGAAAATAGTCCATAACAATTAGTAGTCGTGGACTAGTGGGTAGCTGAGGTGGTTGGGAGATTTTCAGCTCAACTCCCATCAAGCCCAAAAGCCCAGATCTAAAATTTGGCCCTCGTTTGTGAGTTAGAATGCAATATTACTATGCCATGGGAATAAAATCTCTAGTCAGAAGGTTCACTGATTCTGACCCCTCCCAAATAAATGCGATCTCACTTTTAACAGGTCTCAAGCATTGCCATATTCAGCTCTTCAAGGGGGAATTCAGGAACATTCAGCAATTTTCTCTCTATAAGAGCTACAGGAATTCCATTGGAATGTGAGTTGAGTACACAACAGAAGTGGGAGGATGAGACTCCTAGTAAATTTTAACTCCACATAATTGAGTCACTGCCTCCTGGAGGCCAGCGCTGGAACCTGCTAAATGATAGAGCCTGGAGTTGGCTCCTGTGGCAGGAACCTCAAACTTTAGTGTCCTCAATCATCTCCAGGGAACTGTGTGAGAAAGCCCTTTGCTCAGAGATTCTAAACCACTAGATATTAGGTGAGACCCAGGACTCTGCATTTCTGCAAAGTTCTTCTGGTGATTTTGATGCAGGGGATCAATAAGCAATACTTTGAGAAATACTAACCAATTGATACAAGCTTATCATATTTACAAAATGCAGTTTTTTAAAAAATATATTTTGTTGATTTTTTACAGAGAGGAAGGAAGAGGGATAGTTAGAAACATCGATGAGAGAGAAACATCAACCAGCTGCCTCCTGCACATCTCCTACTGGGGATGTGCCCGCAACCCAGGTACATGCCCTTGACCAGAATCGAACCTGGGACCTTTCAGTCCGCAGGCCGATGCTCTATCCACTGAGCCAATTGAATCTCAGATTCATTTTCTTTGCAAGAGAATGCTCAGTAAAGGAAGTTAGACGCATCACTCCTAGGACTTTTCTACAAAATTCAATGATGCTGGTCTAAAGTCTTTCCTTTAATTGGAGATCTCTTAGGGGCATAGAATCAGGAATCGGATTTATAAGGCTGGAAAACTTCATCAGATGCCATCTAGTGTGTTCCTCGCCTTTGGCAGGATCACATCTAAGTCAATTTGTTGCAATTGTACTTCCAAGGGTGCCAGAGGTACCTGTACCTTCATTGCATTGCACCCATGTTCTGACAGCCCTGGGCCCTAGATTTCAAAGGTCATTCCTCTGTGCACTGGCTAGTCATTGTAGAGGATTAGGAAGGCAGGAAGGCACCAGGTCTTTTAACTAACATCTGGAGACTTTGATAGGATTGGCCAATGTAGTCCTCATGAACAATGAAGGGATGATTGGGAGGAAGAGGCATCAGTACCTGTTCTCTACGTAGAAACACTGAGCCCCAAGGTGTGCTAGGAGTGTTCTCTTTACTTGGGCAGTGCTGTTGCTCCATGTCCCCTCCTTCCCCCCAAACCACCCAAACCTATGGGGTAATAAGGGATTCAGACAGTAGAGGTTAATGATATTCAGGTATAATCTTTGATTTTCATATTAGCAAAGAATTCTTTTGAATTGTCTTATTTATCGTAAATTTTTCTATATTAGCTTCTCAAGAGGCATTAGTAAGAACAGTAGGCAAAGCAGGCCAGGAATGGGGACAAGAAAAAGGCTTACTATACCCTGAATGAATAACTCATACAAAATCAGAATTGAAGCATTTTTACGTTAGGATGTCATTGCCACTCACTGTCCCCCAGCTACACCTGATCAGCCCCTAATAGGGTGCCCTATACATAGTAGGTGTTCAATAGTGCTTATAACATGTTTGTTTCAATTCAGCCTATCAGTGAGATAGGAATTCACTTGGATTCCTTCAGTTCTGAGGTCAGAATCATGGGATTTTTTACTATCAAGGGGTGAAAAAGGTCCCTCCCCTCCTCAAGAGTAGACAGCGGTCCTGGGGTGAGGCTGAGTGGTGTGGAGTGGCTGGTAGCACCTCACAGATGACCTCTACTCTTGGGGAAACTCCCTCTGCGGGGGACTCAGTCACTGACACCAATCTCTTTTGAGACATAGGAATGAGTAGATCTTGGAACGTCCATTGATGGGGGAAGTGCATTTACCAGTAGGTGGATTTGGGGGCGGCAACCTAAGGGGATTTGCTAGAGTGGAACAAATACCACAACACCACATCTCACCCCCTGTGGGCGCCTGGACTTAGAATGTGGCTAAGTTGGTGTTCAGAATCAGTCAGCCAGCCTCACTCAGTTTGTCCACCCTGGGCTGACAGCGCCAAGGACTTGGAGAAAATGCTGCACTGATAGGAAATAAAATCATTCCAAGGCTTTCTTTAGCATCTTGTCTGTGTCTTTCGATAAATATTTATTATTTTGGTGAAAAGAAATTTGCTGGTGTGTCATATTTCATCTTCTGGGAAGAAAATATTGAGACAGGAGGGCATTTATCACTCTAGAGTTTATTGGCTTTTACTGTTTATTTATCCTTGAAAGGAAAACAGTCCCACACCAGGAAGTGCTGCCATGACAGCCAAGCCTCCAGATGCATGACCAAGACTCAGGCCGTTGTAGTGGCCTCATTTTTTAGAAAATGGTTTTGCCCTCCTGTCCAGGCACTGGTCCTCTGCTTCCTCCCTCATCTGGTTCAGGGCTACCTCCTCCCTGGGCTGAGATCCTGGGAGAGACACTTGTGGTTGAGCTTCAATTTCTCCCTTTGCAAAATGAGAGATTGGACACGGGAGCCTAGATGCATTTTTCATCTCTAATGGCTGTGTTTATTATCGTTTAGAATTTGGCCCTTTTTGTATATTATGTTAACAAAGTGAAAACCCCACAAAACCCAGAACTCCTGAAAGTATAAACTAAAATCTGTCAGCATTCCTTATACTGTGGATGAGCAGCTGAGAGAAATGTTGATTGGAGATGGACACGCCTTTCTCTCAAGCACAGAAGGCACAGGGCTCTCTGTGGGAGGGCTGGATCTTACTGTGAGCCTCTGGAATGCAGTGCCCAGGGTGTCAGGTTTCTGACCTTGGATGAGTGTGGAGAGAACTGAAGTTACATCTTATTTGTGCTTCTACTAGAATCCCCATCTCCTACCACTGCACCCCATGCATCTCTCTCTCTCTCTCTCTCTCTCTCTCCCTCTTCCTCTCCTGTGTATGAGTTTTTGTGTCTCCAATTAACATTTATTTTCTATTTCAGCCTCCACCCTTCCCCCGTTTTCTTATTTTTTTGTCACTTATTCCTTTTTTTAAATTTAAATTCATTATTGTTTAAAGTATTACACGAGTCTCCTTTTTCCCCCATTGACCTCTCCCCAGCCCCCAGCACATGCCATCACCCCCTATTATCCATTGGTTATGCTCATATGCATGCATACAAGTCCTTTGGTTGATCTCTTACCCCTGTCCCTTATTCTTTAGAGAAAACATACATTATAGATCTTATTTTACTTTTAAAAATGTCTTTACTTGACTTCTTTAAACCTTAATTCTTTTTTTTTTAAATATATTTTATTGATCTTTTACAGAGAGAAAGGGAGAGAGATAGAGAGTTAGAAACATCGATGAGAGAGAAACATAGATCAGCTGCCTCCTGCACATCTCCTACTGGGGATGTGCCCGCAACCCAGGTACATGCCCTTGACCGGAATCGAACCTGGGACCTTTCAGTCCGCAGTCTGATGCTCTATCCACTAAGCCAAACCGGTTTCGGCTAAACCTTAATTCTTAATGAAAGGACATTGAGCTTTTAAAAATCAAGATGTTATGCTACATACCCTAGACCAGCCGTGGGCAAACTACGGCCCGCGGGCTGGATCCGGCCCATTTGAAATGAATAAAACTATTGGAAAAAAAAAAGACCGTACCTTTTATGTAATGATGTTTACTTTGAATTTATATTAGTTCACACAAACACTCCATCCATGCTTTTGTTCCGGCCCTCCGGTCCAGTTTAAGAATCCATTGTGGCCCTTGAGTCAAAAAGTTTGCCCACCCCTGCCCTAGACTTATACAATGTCCTATGCCAATTATATCTAAATGAAACTGGAAATAAAATAAAGATTGAGTTAAATTGACTTTCACAAATATGGCCCCTAATTTGCATTTTTCTCTGTGAAAGTAGTTTCCAGAGCCAAAAACAAAAAAGCAACCCAAAGCCCAGAACAGGCACACAAAAGAGCTTCTCCACCTTTCTATTAAAAGAAGATATAAGTGAAGAGAGATGTTGACCTAATCCCCATATGGGGAAAATGTTAATTATTTTACCATCTGCAGCTTTTTAGAGACAGGTAACTCTCCCAGTTAGCAAGGTTTTCTTCACTTTCCAGAGGACCACGGGCTTGGTGTTGGGCATTTGGAACAAGGCTCTAAGCCTTTGTAGAACATTCAAGGAGCCTGAGGGTGGGGATTGTGGTGAGGGGTGCTCAAGCGGGCACACACACAGGCTTCCCCATCTTGTCTATAGCCTTGCTTTTAACAGGCAACTCCTTGCCTGGCTTCTTAGCATGTTGGTCTCCAAGTGAGGTTTCTTTAAAAAAAAAAAATCTTTATTGTTGAAAGTATTCCATATGTCCCCCTTTTTTTCCCAATTGATAAACAACTTCTCTGCTGATCTCATGCAACCGCTTCCTTTTACAGATGAAGAAAGAAGGTTCATGTTAAGGAGTGTGTCCCTGTCATGGTAAATAATAATACCATGGATACCACAGTAATAGAAGCACAGTGTTCATTTTGAGGCGGGGACGCTAGGCCAGTGGAGTATGTGGGCCATTGTGTTCTGCTCTATGCATAGAACCCACTGGCTTAGAAGAGGCCAGCCAGGGTGAAAAGAGGCTGAGGATCAAGTCCCCTGGGGACTGGTTGAAGGTGGTGGTTAATGTAAAACAGGCAGGGATGTGATTGCAGTTTTTGTAGCTTCTGGACAGATATGTGGAAGGAAGATAAAATCTTTGGTATCTTTGAGGGCAGAACCAGATCTAGGGAATGGGAGCCTCTGGAAACACATCCGGCCTCGGTCATCAGAGCGTGTCTAGTGACCGGAGCTGTCTCACAACGGCGCGGCCTCGTCTCGTGCTTGGTGGTTCTGAGCAGCTTGTTACCGAACAGGTGCACCAGCGAGGGGGATGGAGACATTTCGGCATCAGCTCGGAGGTTGCATCTGATGCTGACTGAGGCCCCTGGGCTCTGAGATTCTAAGAAGTAATGGATTGGGAAATCATATTTCACTTAGTTCAAAACTCACTTCACATTTCCAGATTGTATCTTTCAATGTAAACAGCTTTAAGAGTTGGTGGCTTCCAAGATTTATTTCTACCATGTAATTCTAATTGTGTGTTATGAAGCAAAGGCTGAAGGAAAATTAAATAAGCCCAATGCAGTTTTTAGCACATGACGAGGCTCTTATAAAACTACAGTTTGGTGACATAAGTGAAAATAAATAAAGAGCATGTGAAATGAGGGTTGATTTTTAATACTTGAAAGCTTTTAAATGTTACGTATTAAGAATAAGGACACCATATATAAAAGTCAATCTTCTCTTTATTTAATACTAGAGGCCCGGTGCACAAAAATTTGTGCACTCGGTGGGGAGGGGGGTCCCACAGTCCGGCCTGTGCCCTCTAGCAGTTTGGGACCCCTCGGGAGATAACGACCTGCTGGCTTAGGCCTGCTCCCGGGTGGCAAACGGCAGGCCCAATCCCTAGGTGCAGCCCCTGGTCGGGCTCAGAACAGGGCTGATTAGGGATTTGGGGCACCGCCCCGTCATGCACAGACCAGGGCAGATTGGGAGGCTGCGATGCCACCCTCAGTCACGCTCAGGGTAGGGTCGATTGCGGGGTTGGGGCACCGCCCCCTGTCACACTCAAGGCAGGGTCGATGGGGAGGTTGTGGCACCACCACCTGTCACGCACAGAGCAGGGCCAATCAGGGGGTTGGGGCACTGCCCCCTGTCACACACACAGCAGGGCCCATCAGGGGGGATGGGGCTCCATACCCTGTCATGCACAGAGCAGGGCCCATCAGGGGGTTGAGGAGCTCCCCCTGTCACTCACAGAGTAGGGCCGGAGTTGGGGCACTGACACCGCCCCCTGTCACACACACAGCAGGGCTGATAGGGAGGTTGTTGCCCTGCCCCCTGTCACACACAGAGCCGCAGGGCGATCAGTGGCTTTGTGTGCTGCCCCCTGTCATGCGGATCCCAGGGCCGGGAGCCCTGGCGGCTCCACTGATCCAGGTGCTGGAGTCATATGACACTTTTACTGTAAAGGATAGTGGCCTGATGCACGGGTGTGGGATGGCTGGTTTGCACTGCAGGGTGGCCTG
>NW_006298965.1:217633-223202 GCF_000327345.1 Myotis davidii | reverse complement strand
AGGTTTCTGGCCGTTGCTTACAATGTTGCGATTCTGCGGGCTGAAGTCCGGCAGTATTCCTTACAATGTTTCTTAACCGGCAGGCTCAGAGGCCTGCAGCCGCAGGCGGGGAACGTTGGTTTCCTCCGTCACTGAAGCAAGCAAGCCTCATGTTAGTTTCAAGCTGCCTGGCTGCCGGCCGCCATCTTGGCTGTCAGTTAATTTGTATATCTCGCTGATTAGCCAATGGGAAGGGTAGCGGTCATACGCCAATTACCATGTTTCTCTTTTATTAGTGTAGATTAGGTTATAATTTGGAGCAAATCTATGACATCAAAGGTTTTAAAAATTAAAACAAACTTTAAAAAGATTGCATTCACCACCCTTCCCTTTAATCATCTCTACAGACCATCCCTGGTAAAGATACTAATTTGTTAGAGCATTTCTCTTTAGTGTCCTTCAGGAATTCCTAAAGTTCCGTATAAAGTGACCTTTCTCTCTTCTGTTCCACAGGAGTTTCTCAATTAGAAATGGAGATCAAAATTTCAAGGGACATTCCAATATAGCTGTAACAGCATGGTTTTGTTTTGTTCTGTGGAATTTCAGTATGAATGCACACCCACTGAGCAACTTGAAATCTTTTTATGTAGCATTAAAAAAAGTCCCTTCTTCCCCTCATCTCTATCATGTAGAGGCAAAACCAAAGTGCCAAGTGTTTTCTTTCTCCTTCCCTTTACTCTGTGGGTTTTGTTTTGAATAAGAAGGAAAGGAGGTGATTTTAAAATTTACATAATATTATTTACTGAGTCCTTTGTGGGACTGAATGCCCAAACTAGGAGAGCTCACTGAATTTGAAGTTCACTTTATTTTCCTTGTTCTGGTAGGAAAGACTTCTGCCCTTACTTCTTCTTTCGAGAGCATTTTAAATTAGGAAGTACCCACATTTTATGTCTGCACATTCCAGCTACCACCCTTAGCTAATTTTAGTCTACTGGAGTTTAAGACAAACAACCTGGGGAATTCCGTGTGATGCAAGATCGCAGCCTCTTAGAATTTTAGAGCCGCGTCAGGCATGCTTCAGAGACACGTTTCAAGACACTGTTGTTGATTAGAATGCTGAACACCGGAGTTTAGTGATTTACCAAGTGTGTGCGCATCAAGTTAAAAGAAATGGGCTCAACAATTCAGATTTTCTGACTCCTTGTGCATTGAGTCATCTCTGTCCTGTGCCATAGATGGTTGTTTGGATAAACTTTTTCTCTCCGAAGAACACTCTTCACAGATGAATTTATTTTATTTCAAAAATGATCATATAGTTCAAGTAACTTATTTCTTTTGGTGTAAAATTCTATGAATTTTGACATATGTATATAATCATCACCAGGATTGAGAACAGTTTCATTACCTTGAAAACCTTTCTCATGTCATCCGTTTATAGTCATACTCTTCTCCACTTCTTATCTCTTGGCAACCACTGACCTGTGATCCATCACTATCATTTTTTAAGGTTGTCTTTTCATTGGTTTCATGCAGCATGTCATCTTTTGAAACTGGCTTTTGTCACTCAGCATCATGCTTTTGAGATTCACCTGAGTTGTTGCATGCTCAATAGTTGGTTTTTATTGCTAGAACTAATTATTTTGTTTGCTGGAATTATATTTTATTCTAGCATTTGATTGTATGGATGTTCCACAGTTTGTTTATCCATTAAACTTTTAAGGGACAGTTGGATTGGCCTCAGAGAACTGATAATTGAACATTTTCTTGAGCACTAAACAGATGGAAAAACTTGGATCAGTGATAGAATGGCCAATCCTATGATTGGTGGCCAATCCTGTGATGATCCAAGTTGCTGGAGCTGAACTGATTTTAGCACTGAACATCCTGTGTCCCAGGCATCTCCGTAGGCCTGCTGGTCACAGGTGACCAGGGCTGATCTTTGCCTGAATTGTAAAGCAGCCAGTGTTTGCTTCCTCGTTTTCCTTCCACACACAAAGATACTTTCTTTGTTTTCTCCCTTATCAAATTCAGCTCTCAAAAAGGATCTGATAGACTCACTTACATTAAGCTGCACATTTCACATGGAGATAGTTGAGTTATGTGGTAGTTTATTTTAAGCCGAGGAACAAGAACCCCTAAGATAGAGGCATACAGCAATTGACAGCATATAAATACAGCTTGGAGGTTTTTGTGATCTTCTCATCCCCTGTGAAGTGGGCTTATTCCCTTCAGAAGAAGCAGATGGTGGATGACCCAATTTCTTCTTGGGTCCTTGTTATAAAGGAGAAACCAGGGGCAGCTCACCGTCCACCCGAGTTTCCATGAGGTTAGCCTTTCTGTCCTACCCTTAGTTCAAGTGCTAATAGAAACTTCTAGGCATGCAAAGTACTCAGAGTGGATGCAAAGCCTTTAGTAGCCCTTCCAAGTACCCCCTTCTGCCCCTGCTTTCCTCTGCACAAAGTGCAGGCTGAACAGTCAGTGCTGCGCTGGAAGATTGGACACCGCGTGGCAGGGAGGTGAAGACCAGAGGATTCTTGCCCTCTGAAGGAGCCACTTACAGATGTTAGCAGAAATGTTTAGCACACATATAAGTGGCTCCATGGCATGGAAGTTTAGACTCTGGACTCTAGAACAAAACTCCTTAAGGTGAAATCTAAGTTCTAGACTTCTTACTTGTACGACCTTGATGAATTACTTAACCTTCTATGTCTCAGTGTCTTCATTGGTCAATGAGACTTATCAGCAGTATATACCTCATAGAGTTTTTATGAGACGTAGGCAGAAGAATACATGTAAAATGCATCGCAAGGTTAATAAACCTTAGCTGTTTTTATAATGAAATGAATGTTAACGTGTGGGGAAGCTCATAGTCATAGTTGGCAGATGCCTGCTTTGTCACTTGAAAGCCTTCATAGCTTAGGCAGGAACATAGATGCTCATCTGTCCTCTGACTTCTTCATGAAGAAAGGAGAGATTATAGAAACTAAATGTGGCGTTACCTGTAAGGGACCGCCAGATCATCACAATAGCCAGAATTCATCTTTTTGGTAGCAGATTTCTCTTGTTTTTGTCTTTTGGAGAGATATTAGCACATATTGAATTCCAGAGCTGTCTCTCTCTCTCTCTCTTTTTCTTTTTTTGCCCATTTCTCTTTGATTATAGATATAGAAAGGATCTATTTTTTTACGTAATTGAACCTGAGTTACATAGATACTCAGATGTAAAGATAATTTCTGTATGCTAAAGCTTGACAAACAGATTGGGAATGACAGCATGGTAGAGTTGATGGTTTTAATGAACTTCCTCCATCAATACATATGCCTAATGCTATTAGTGAAGTGTACAAGTCAATTATGATATGTAATACTTGCCCACTGCACTTAAAATGTTACTCTATTTGCAAGTCTTTGAAATATATGCATCACATTAAGCACAGGGCCATCCAATTCAGTGACTTTTGGGTACTCTTCATAAAAAGAAACAAATATTATCATATTGAATTTAATTAAAATCAATTGAAATTCATTGTCTTCAAAATAAAACGAGAAATAATCTGGTCTCTTCAGAAAGATCTTACTGGTAAATGCTTCCTTATTCCATTTTTCAGGAGCAAGACAAAAAATGAGTAGTATATATTTATATGAAATGCACAAAAAAGGAGTAAAACCCATAAGATCAAGAGAGACTGAACCAGAAATTGAGTTATCTCATTGGTTGTTGTTGGTAGCAAGAGATTAAGTCAAGGTTGCTTCAACTGTGGTCTTGGTTGTCACGGGATTCCCCTACTAGTTAGGAATGGTTTTAGCAGCAAGTCAGAGAGAAACCCTGATGTTATAAGGGCTTGCCTTCAAAACACGTAGCCTGGAGGTAGTTGACTGCTGGTGTAGGTTGGTGTAGCTTGGTATCAGAATGGCATCTTTCTGATGGACTTGTTCCCTCATAATTATTTGTTGGATGATATCACTCCAATCTTCTCATTGTTCACAGGGGAAGAAATAGCACTAGCTTTGTCTGCTCCTTTAATCAGGAAAGAAAACTTTCCCAGAAGCTTCCCTGGCAGACTCCCCCTATTTTGCTGGATAGAACTGAGTCATATGCCACAGAAAGGAGTTTAGAAAAGTGGGAAAAAGTATGGCTGAGGCAATCATTATTCATTACATAATAATAGGAGAAGGTTTTGGTTAGGAGAGGGACAGAGTCTATCCCACTTACTATTGTCCCCAAACCTTTTTTTGTTGTTCTTGAATTAACTAGCCCAAGTGAGTTTCTGTTTCTTATAGTCATAAAGGTACTAAATAATAACATGTATTTTTTTTAATGATTTAGGGATTACACTGAATGACCTCTTAAAGCAGAGGTGAATATTGTTGCAGAGAATCTGTGAAATTTTGTTTGTAAATCTGTTGCTTAGTAGATGAATACATCAGAATGGTGTTCTTTTTTCCTCACAGTTTGGTAGTCCCCAAAGTCCTGTATGATGATCTTTGGATGCTGTGATATTGTCAGTTGCTTGGACCCTGGGACCGCTTTCCTGGGTCATGGATTGGGCTGAGACAAGGGCTTTTTTTTTGCCTTTCCTTCCAGGGAAGATGGAACACAGGGGCCTTTGGGGCAATGCTAATGCCCCTCATTTGCCACCACTGAGCCTAGAACAAGCAGAGCAAGTGCCCCAAAGGGGCTCATACCCAGGCCTCTAAGAAAGCTGCAAATTGTGTACCGCATGCGTGCAGGATAACCCCAACTTTCCCTGCTTCTTTCCACTCCATATTAGCTAGTTATCTTACTACTCATGTAGCACTATTTTTCTTAAAAAAATATATATTTAATTGATTTTTTACAGAGAGGAAGGGAGAGGGATAGAGAGTTTGAAACATTGATGAGAGAGAAACATCGATTCAGCTGCCTCCTGCACACTTCCTACTGGGGATGTGCCCACAACCAAGGTACATGCCCTTGACCGGAATTGAATCTGGGACCCTTCAGTCTGCAGGCCGATGCTCTATCAACTGAGCCAAACTGATTAGGGCCCCATGTAGCACTCTTATGGTCCATAGCCCTTGTAGCCTTTTACAAAGAACTCTTCTTCATTTACACTCTCTGATGTTCAAAATTAAAAGTTTTCATAACCAGATTCATCATCAAAAGGCCCATTAGATGTTAAGGGGAAAAATCTTAATTGATTTCAGAGAGGAAGAGAGAGGGAGAGAGAGAGATAGAAACATTAATGATGAGGGAGAATCATTCTTTGGCTGCCTCCTGCCCCACACTGGGGATTGAGCCCACCACCTGGGTACGTGCCTTTGACCAGAATCAAACCTCGAACCCTTTAGTCCCCAGGCCAACGCTTTATCCACTGAGCCAAACTGGCTAGGGTTAATTGATTCATATTAAGCTTGGGGGAATAGAAACATTAATGATGAGGGAGAATCATTCTTTGGCTGCCTCCTGCCCCACACTGGGGATTGAGCCCACAACCTGGGTACGTGCCTTTGACCTGAATCAAACCTGGAACCCTTTAGTCCCCAGGCCAACGCTTTATCCACTGAGCCAAACCTGCTAGGGTTAATTGATTCATATTAAGCTAGGAGGG
>NW_006298965.1:206928-217511 GCF_000327345.1 Myotis davidii | reverse complement strand
CGAACTGAGACCTCCTGGTTGATAGGTTGATGCTCAATCACTGAGCCGCACCAGCTGGGCTAACCTCCTTTCCAATAGGCACATTTAAAAGTATCGCTTGAGCTTTTGCATTTCAATAGGTAAAATGATGGAAGGTAGAGAGTATGTTGGGAGGGACCAGCGCCAGAGCCTCTTGACTCATAATGAAGGTGAAGACTGAATTTGAAGGAAGACCTGTTGTCTCTTCTGTTCCTCCAAGCTACCCTACCCAACCCTCAGACTCTTCCCTGAGCCCTTCAGTTTCTGTCTACACCACACCTCACACTGAGAGTTTAGAAACATGGGATAGAATTTAGTCCTAGAAGGAAAATTAGAAATCATGTAGTCCAAATATTCATGTTTTTCTTTTTAAACTTGAAATATAATTGACGTATAACATTATATTCATTTCAGTTGTACAACAAAATGATTAGATGTTGTGAAACAACCACCACAGTAAGTCTAGTGACCACCTATCACCACTCATGGCTACAAACTTTTCATTCTTGTGATGAGAACTTTGAAGATTACTCTCTTAGCAACTTTAAAATATACAATATGTGTACAGTGTTATTAACTGTACTCACTGTGCTGTACATGACATCCCAGGACTTACTTTATAACTGGAGGTTTGTACCTTTTGACTACCATCAACCATTTCAAACACTTCATCTTACAGATGAGAAAATTGTGGCCCCGATTGGCTTATTAACACCCCCAGGCAGAAGGAAGAGGTCAAGATGTTTTGAATTTAGTTGCTTTAAATGTGACCTGAAATTTCTGAGAGTTCTGAATCACTTGTTCATGTGACCATGTGTTCAGTTACTAGTATACTCATACAAATCTTTTTATAATTACAGGCAGGTAAAAATAGCTGTGTGGTTTGATCACTTCTCTATTTCCCTGGAGATCAAGTCACTATTATTATCCTACCTTTGAAAGCCGTGATGTGGTTTTATATTAACGATTTTAGTAGACCTCAGTTTTTGTTGTATTAAGACTTGGGGCTACTTACAAGAAAGTTAAAATGAAAACATATACAAAATGAAGTCAGGTTGAGTCTAGGGAAGGGTGAAGACAGAAGAGGGAGACTCAGGAAACCCCCTGGGACTTTGCAGAGGCTCCAGGGCAGAACTGAGAGCTGTGAGGGACACCATGAACTTAATGATGTCACTCAAAGCCCTCAATTAGAAGTCAGGAGATCTGGATTTTTGAACACTGGTGGAATTTCTGTATCATGGGATGACTAGACTAGGTGATTTCAGCTGTTACTTGTGGGTTTATGACTACAAGAGCCTTGCTTAGGGAAGGAGTTCACCTTTGAAGTGACTTCTGCCACCTGGATCTGTGGCAAAGATGATGTTCTGTGTATCAATTCTAGATGTACCAATCATTCACCCCATTATCTGAGAGGCTGGGCTGTGATTTCTGAACATGCCCTTTAGCTCTCGGCAGACTGCAGCGATCTCAGGTCCTGGGGACAAGGAGAGGGCCTTCTGGTGTGAATGTGAAGACGCTGGAGAATCCCACAGATGGGATGGAAAATTCTTTACTGAATATAACCTACAATAGTTATAGCAGTTCAAAGAAATAGCACCTTAAAACAATTTGAAAATAATGATATGCTAAGTTTGGAATCTGTCGTAATAAGCATGATATTCCATCAGATAGCTATCAGAGTGACATCATGGGCCACTCATTGGTATTTTGACACTCACTTTAGAAAATATTTTAAAAAATTAGAGTTTCCAGGTAGCAAAGCAAAAGGAATGAGGCCTAACAGGTATCAAGATGCACCTGTAGTAGCTGGCTTCTTTGTTTTGCTTTGTGTCACAGTGTGGTGAACTGTATTCAGGGAGGGCAAACATTTTTCCTCAATGCTGGTTTTTCCTTGGCTAGACCCATGCTCCCATGTTCCTTCTATTTTTGCTCAGGAAAAATCTTCCAATTTTATTTATATTAACCTCGCAAGTTTCTTGGGAAGATAAAAGAAATAATGTCAGACTGGTCCCCAGAACCGGAAGTTCAGATTTGAGTTCCCCATACTGGTTGTGTGAATTTGGACAAGTAGTTGCCTTTTTTTAGGTCTCAAACCCTCAGCTAGAAAATGAGAGTTGGAATGAGTAAACTTCAAGTCCTCCCCAACCTCCACCACTTTGTGTGTCTATAAATTCCAAAGTTCAGTGTTAGTGACGCTTAACCCTTGGCACAGATTAGTCACATTGATGCTGCCTCCATTAATATTAATGCAGCTAATATCTATTGCTTCCTTGGCGCCAGCTGTCTTTGGAAAGCCATGTGCATATCTCAGTTATTTCTACAACAGCTGTAAGTGACAGATGGTATTATCTTCACTTCATAGGTGATGAAATTGAGGCTAAAGATCAGTTAGTAGAAAAGCTGATGTTCAAATTCAGGTTATCCAACCCCAAAGCTCATGCCTTACCCTAGATCAGTGATTCTCAACCTTCCTAATGCCGTGACCCTTTAATACAGTTCCTCATGTTGTGGTGACCCCAAATTTCATTGTTACAAATTGAACATAATTAATGCATAGTAATTAATCACAAAAACAATATGTAATTATATATGTGTTTTCTGATGGTCTTAGGTGACCCCTGTGAAAAGGTTGTTCGACCCCCAAAAGGGTCGTGACCCACAGGTTGAGAACCGCTGCCATAGATACTCTATCTAATACAAAGTAGACACCTTTGTGAATATTGAGGAGTATCTCACAGAGGCATAGTTTTAAGGTGCAGAATATAACTACACCAAACTGATTTCAACTAGATCCTTTTGTTCACTCAGATTATTTGTTTCTGGTTAAGAGAGCGGGTTAGTTATCTAGTTGTTCGTTTTTTAAGGGATCTGCGTGGGTAAAAACATTTTTTATCAGATTTGATACTTTGTGAGAGCCAGAGTGACTCAGTTTAAGCGTCAGAACTCACTCCCACAGGAAACTGCTTCTCTCCCACCCCAGTTTGAGAAGCCTGAGTTCATAAGAGGTTTCTAGTGATTATTTAGAGAGATTCACTTAGCTTTGATGAGAGTTTGGGAGATAAACACCAATTTAGCACCATCATCATCCATATGCATATTCCTAACAGTTTGTGGAAGGGTAGATATGATCTGAGTTGGCATGAAGGTTTATGATGTCACCCTTAGCTTCTGGGCTAGGATGGAGGTTACTAGTTCACTTTTGAAGATTTGGTGAATTATTCTCCCCAGCCCCAGCTTTATTGGGGCATAATTGACAAATAGAAATTGCATATTTTTAAGGTATGCTTGTTTCGATAAGTGTATGCATTGTGAAATGATCATCACAATCAAGCTACTTCACATATTCATCACCTTGCATAGTGACCATTTTGTTATTGTTTGTTTCTATGATTAGAGCACTTAAGATCTACCCTCTGGGATTTCCAGCCTCCAGAATGTGAGAAATAAATTGTTGTTTATAAGCCATGCTATCTATGATAATTTGTTATAACAGCTCAAAAGGACTAAGTCAGCATTTCATACATTTGTCAATAAAACGAATGATGAAAACTCAGGATGGATGAGGAAGGCCTTTCACATCTTATCAGTTATTCTTCTAAGAACTCTGTCTGGGACAGAGGGGTGACACATACGAAACCTCTTCCTTGGATGGTGGCACTACTTTGGTGTTTTAGTGCCTTTCCTTTGCAATCTGCCCCTAGACTGACATACAACTCCTTCCTTGCCTGAGGTGGCAGAGGAGAGCAAGGGAAGTGTGCCATATCAGCAGCACTGGCCTCTGTGCCATTAAAGATGCCCATTAACCGTAAACCCCTGGTGGTGCCTGGATGGTAAAATTGAGTCATTCACAGAATCACACTGATAACAGTCACAACATCCACTTGGGAGCTCATCGATACCCAGGCACTGCAGAATTTACTCATTATTTCTTTATGACTGTCATCATGCCCACAGAGGTGCAAGAGAAAGGGGTGCCTAGGGAAATTTTCCAGGGCTTCTTTACATGGTTAGCCCTCCTCTCAACATCATGGCATGATAATTATATAAACAGATCCCTTCTATTTCACAAGTTCAAGCCAGTAAAACCAAGCTGTGAACGGGAATTTTCAATCTGAAAGATGATTACTTGCCCTGTTGGTGTGGCTCAGTGGTTGAGCATCGACCCAGGAACCAGGAAGTCATAGTTCGATTCCTGGTCAGGGCACATGCCCAGGTTGTGGGCTCGATCCCCAGTAAGGGGTATGGAGGAGGCAGCCCATTGATGATTCTCTTTCATCATTGATGTTTCTATTTCTCTCTCCCTCCCTTCCTCTTTCTGGAATCAATAAAAAATATATTAAAAAATAAAATAAAAGATGGTGACCTTTCTTGAACACCTTTATAGCGGTAGACTTACTGACATGTATGCTCTCATGAGAGCCTCATTTCAGGGCTTATCTAATCACTGGCATTATTACCCAACTGGAAGTGGTACAGCTCCAGTTTACATGCAGGTCCTCTGACTAAATTCTTCTCATCTTTCCACTTCAGCATAGGCTGGTTGTGCTTTCCCCCTAATTTTTGGTGATGTTGCAGGTACTGGAGGAGACAGTCATGGATCTTGACTTCACAGATACTGTAGGGTGGACACAGCCACTGATCTGGGCCACCTTCCCTTCCACTTGGTGTTACTGTGAGTGGCACATTTCAGTTGCTGCTGGCCTGATTTGCTCCTCTGATCTTCAATTTTCTGATGGGTGTGGTGTGAATCTATTTTAATTTTAATGAGCTTAAGCTCCTTTTGACTATGAGAAAGAAGTGTGGAAACCTGTGACTTTCCACATGGCAGGGACCTGTCATATGATTCTGGAGAAGTTCCTTAAACCTTTGGGGTCACTTTTCTCATCTATATGAAAAAGGTAGCCTAGATCAATGATTTCTTTAACACCCATTTTTTAATCATAGGAACTCCCCGCTCCTTGCAATGAAATCTGACATGGACCTGAATGTATCAAACAAACCAAGTCTGGTTGAGGCAGACCATTGGTAAGGGTGGCCCAGACCATTTTCTTCTTGGCCTCCTGTTCCCCCATAATGGCTTCTGGGATATGGATCCAGCTGGAGTAGATGATTGCTAAATTTCTAGTATTAGTTCCTATAGGGTTTTTCTTCCTGTTTACCAAATGCCCAATGCTGGGATTCTGAACTGCTCAATATCATCAGGAGGACTAAAACTGGAGCTTGCTGCCTGGGTTCAAATCCCAACTCTACTTCCTTGTTGTCCATGTCACCTTTGGCAAGTCACTTAATCTCTGTGCATCTGTTTCTGTATCTTTAAAATAAGGGTAATAATAGTACCTGCCTAAAAGGGTTGTTGTGAAGATTAAAATAGTTCATATATAGAATTTAGAATGGAGACTAGTTCTACATGGATGGTTGCTCTTACTTTTTATTTTATTTTTTAACAGCTTGAGAATCAAGCAGGGCCTTATAGGAAGTAGAAGCTTAAAAGTCATCACAATTAACTGGCTTTCACAGAATGCAGACCTGTAAGAGCTTTCAGATATCATGCGCTCCTTGTTGTCTAAAGTTGCTTTTATGGAGGGTTTCCTGGGTCACTTGTTAACATGGAGATCTTAGACCTACCTAACTGCTCGACTAGCCAGCATCTCCAGGGAAGCAGCCTGGAAGTCTGTATTCATGGTAAGTGTCCTAGAAGATATTTATGAACAGAGAAGTTCGGAAAATACTACTGTGGTAGCCAACTATTGCGTTTTATAGCTGAGAGGAGATGCCTGGGAGGAGAATGGCTCCCCCACGGTCAGAGTTAGTGATGGAACTGGGACTATTCAATGTCTTTTCTCTGTGATGGCTGTTATTTCTGTCCAAGTGCTTGTGGTTGGCTGTAGAGAAGGAGCAGTTTCAAGACAACTTTGCTAAAAGCTGAGTTTGGCTTCGGGCACAAGTTCCCTGCCAGAAGGCTCTTTGCATTTTCTTCGTTAGGCGGAATTTTGAGCTCCCATGTTCATAAGGCACTTTGTACTTCGAGGACAATGATCTCCGGGAACCTGCACGCCCTGAATGATCTCAAAGTCTGGGAAGAGTTCTTGCTGTCTGGTTTGCACAGAAACAGCCATACGTTTCAAAGTGTAGGCTGGTGCCA
Organism: Myotis davidii; assembly: GCF_000327345.1. NCBI lineage: Eukaryota > Metazoa > Chordata > Mammalia > Chiroptera > Vespertilionidae > Myotis > Myotis davidii. The sequence continues at coordinate 211,351 of NW_006298965.1, read as the reverse complement.
AGACTGGGGAGTGGGCAGAGAGATTAAATGAAAATTCCGAAATGCTGAGTACACTTAGCCAATTTGCAGCATGTGAACCGCTTTGGAGCCTGAGGACAGAAACCAAATACATGCTTCTGCTCAGAGGCGGCCAACAGCATCAGTGACTAGTGTTATTATTGTTGCTATCTTTATTCCTACCATCATTCTTCTTCTCACACCTGTAAGGCAGGTAGCTAGGCTCTGTCTCTTGGAGCAGTCCTGCGGGTTGTAAGAGCTGTGATGCGTTTTAGACAAGTGAGTGCGGTGTGCATGGGGCCCATAACTCAGCCCTCTCAGCTGGAACCACAAACCACTCCTGTTCTCCCACAAGGATTCAGCCTTGTTGTCACTGTGAGACCAGTTTTCCACACCCAGGGAAGGTGGGGGAAGGTGAGGGAAGGTGGGTGGGTGGGAGGTAATCAACCAAAGGCCTTGTATGCATATATGCATAACCTATGGACACAGACAATTGGATGGTGAAGGCCTGGGGTGGGGGTTGGAGGGGGTCAATGGGGACAGGTAATACTTTCAACAATAAAGATTAAAAAAAAAGAATCTGAAAAAATATGAGTGATCCTGCAAGAGAATAATGACCCTCCCCAAGAGAAGAGAGGAGGGCGGGAAGGTGGAAGGCTGAACCAGGAAGAACAGGAGTGGGGAGCTGGGTGACGGGGAAGTGCAGCCCTTTATTCCTGGAGAGTAGGTGGAGTCCTTGAACTTGAAGAGGTTTAGAGATCAAATGATAAGGTGTAATTGGAGCCCAGGTCCTCAGGCAAAGTGCCAATTTAAACTCTGATGGAGGGATGGAACCTTACTTACAGGTGGAAGATAAAAATTCAATGTGTGCCTTAAAAAAGGAACAAAACAATCTGTTTATGTGTCCACTTCTTTCTTTACTCAACTTGTTCTGCTGCTGTGGATAACAAATCCAACTCCTCTTTTTATAGAGGAAGATGCTGGAGCCCAGGTGGAGTGCATAATTTTCTTTTGAAGGCAAAGTCTCTAATCTGACTCTTTTAGGGCCTGAGACTCCTTTTCCAAGGCAGAGCGAAGGAGTGTGGGGAGATTCTGGAGGGTAGAATAGGGGCAACTTCATGTGGTCTCCCAGCTAGCCTGTTCTCCAGCCAGAAATTCATTTCAGGCTTTAACAATTTAATTCTTCAATTGAGTAAGCATGTGATGTGGCCTAAGTTATAAGAGGAATCAAATACAGGACATACAGTTGCAGGGTTTTTACTAAACAATCCTGGCCAAGGCAACGTTTTCCCGCTTCTGCAGTGCAGTTACTGCTGCTGTTCCTGTTGACCACATTTAGGCACTAAAAGATTCCAAAATTCTTTCTTAATCCTTAGGTAATACCAAGTTATTTTAATTTCAGTGTGCATTAATAAATATTTAGAAATGGGTTAAAAATTAGAGATTCCATGGTAGTCCTCTTGTTTTTCAGATAAAGACATGAAAATGAACAGTGATTAAGTGGTGTGCGCAATCTCATCCTAACCCTAACTCTGAGCCTAGAGCTGGGATTACAATTTGGGTCTTTTCATTCATCTGTGTAGTCTAGTCTTTTTAAGTTCATTCAGTTCCCAGTGGAGTGTTCTGTCCTCTCTAGCTGGTTTACTTTGTGTTCTGTGTGCTCAGCACTAAGCAGTTTAATATGAGTGTGTGTGTGTGTGTGTGTGTGTAAGCAGAAGAAATATAAGAAATGGTCCCAGCTCTCCAATATTTACAACCTAGTCAGAGGTAGGATACTTACGCAGGTACAACAATAATGAGTGGTATAATCCAGCAGTGCCTCCCAGCATTTACATGATCACCTGCGCATCTTGTTAAAATGCAGATTCTGATCCAGTGGGCCCAGGGTGGGGCCCGGGGTGGGACCCGAGGTGAGGCCCGAGATTCTGCATTTCTTATAAACTCTCAGGTGAAGCAAGTGCTGTCAGAAGAGACATCCTTTGAATAATAAGGCAAGACAGGAGATAATTAAGGGGTAAATTATGTAGTATAATTATGAAACATGGAGGAGTTGAGACTAATGAGGAGTAATCAGGGAAAGTTTCATGGGATACGTGGAATTTGAGCTCATCTTATGGCCTGATTTTGAATTGGTGACGGAGTTAGACAGAGGAGTAGAGTGAGTTAAGAGGGAAAGCACAGGGGCAGGGATGGGTGAAAAGTGCTAGTGAGGCGGTGAGGAGGGCAGACTGCCTGTGTGGGGTGTAAGGTGTGGTGGTGGGCAGCCTCTGAGATGCCCCCATTGGTTCTCCATTTAGTACTGTATGCCCTTGTGCAATGCCTTCCCTTCTGGGTGGCCTGGGTTGAGTGTCTTGCTTCTAAGGAATATAATACAACAAAAGTGATGGGATGCCATTTCCAAGATCAGGATACAGAGACACTGACCTCATCCTGCTCACACTCTGTTGCACCATCACTTTCTCTGCTGGAAGCTAGCTAACATGTGAAGAGCTGAGGTGTCCATGTGGCAAAGGACTGATGTGACATCTCTAGTCAACAGCTAGCAAGGATTTGAGGTGTTGTAACAGCCATGTGAGTGAACTGGAAGTAAATCCGCCCCAGCCAAACCTTGAGGTAACTACAGCCCTAGTAGACAATGAAGCTGAGCCAGAGGACCCAGCTAAGCCAATCCCAGATTCCTGACCCAGAGAAGCTGTGAAATAATTAAATAATTATTTTTTTAAGTTGCAAAAGTTGGGGGTGGTTTGTTACACAGCCATAGATAAGTAATACAGTTGGAAATAAGTTTGAAGAGAGAAAGAGGTAGTATGATATCTGACTGTGGAGCAGGGAGGGACTTGATAGAAAAGCATTTGGACATGATATGGAAGCCATGTCAAAGTCTAAGTTCTCTCTCTCTCTCTTTGTCTCTTCTCTGACACACACACACACACACACACACACACATCTTATGGGGATATAATTCAGACACCAAAAAATTCACTTATTTCAATTATACAACTCATTGGTTTTTAGTATTTTCACAGAATTGTAAAACTATTACCACAATCCATTTGAATACTTTCATCATTCCTCTAACAAATGCTATACTCATCAGCAATCACATCCCATTTCTTCTCAAACTTGCCACCTCTGGGAAACCACTAATCTATGTTCTGTGTCTATGGATTTTCTTACTCTGAATACTTCAGAATAATATAATACATGGCCTTTTTTTGTGTCTGGCTTATTTTACTTAGCAGCTATTTTTTAAGGTTTATCTGTGTTGTAGTATTTACCAGTATATTATACATTTACTGTGAAGCCATCCAGTCCAGCACCTGCGTTTGTTGAGAAGTTATTTTTTCTTTTAATTCTCACCTAGGATATATTGTCCAATGAATTTTTTTTTTAGAGATGTGGGAGGGAGGGAGGGAGGTAAGAAGGGAGGAAGAGAGGAGAAACAGAAAGAGAGAGAGAGAGAGAGAGAGAGAGAGAGACATGAATGATGACAATCATTGATTGGCTGCCTTATACACACCCCCTACTGGGAATCGAGCCCACAATTCAGGCATGTGCCCTTGACCATAATCAAACCCAGGACCCCTCAGTCCGCAGGCTGACGCTCTATTTACTGTGCCAAACCACTAGGGCTATTATGAGTTTTAATGCCAAGTCATATTACATTGTGTGGACACATACATTTTGTTTATCCCTTGATCAGTTTATGGATGTTTGGGTTATTTCTACATTTTGGTTACTACAAATAATGTTCTATGAACATTCATCTATAAGATTTTGTGTGGACTATATTTTCATTTCTCCAGGGCATATACTTTGAGTAGAATTCCTGGGTTATATCACAATTCTATGTTTATAATTTCAAGAAACTGTCAAACTGTTTTGCAAAGTGACATTGTATACTAGTAAGGTATGAAAGTTCCAATTTCTCCACATCCTCACCAACACTTGTTATTATCTGTCTTGTTAATTATGCACATTCCAGTGTGTATAAAGTGGTATGTCTTTGTGATATTTGATTTTGGATTTTTCTAATGACTGATGAAGTCAAGCATCTTTTAATTTGCATATTTACCATTTTTATATCTTCCTTGGAGGAATATCTATTCAAATCTTTTGTCCAGACAGACAGAAATTGGACTTTGGAGCCCCTTAATTTTACACCATCAATAAAGCTTTCCATGAAACCCTATCCTCCCATTTGGGCCACAGGAAATTCTTTTCCTTGCAGCACTCCAAGAACTCCACTTCCACTGATAAAGAACTACCAGTAGTCATTTATTAAGCATCAAGTGTGGAAAACATGAGTACGTGTGTTTGTGAGGAAGAAATGGAGAGAGAGAAAGAGCATGTGCAGGCAGATGCTTTTCATTCTTGTAGAAATATTATTGAGAGTTGTGCGAGACTGAGAGAAGAGCTGGAGGAA
>NW_006298965.1:179505-206106 GCF_000327345.1 Myotis davidii | reverse complement strand
CTTGCTTCTCACAAGAAGAATAAAACAGAAGTGATAATGGGTGTACTGGGTGGAATATATCTTCCTCCAAAGAGAAAATTCATGTCTACCAAGAAGCTTTGATCGCATCATGCTTCTGGCTTTTCAATGCTGGACGTTGCTCACAATCCGGTGCATGTGAGTTGGAGTTCACTATTAATACATGGATGTGACAAGGCATTATCAGGAATGATTGTTTACAAACACACCAGCTAGGCCTGTAATTGGAGGGTGGAGGTGGGAAGGAAGCCCCAATATAGACTCATCGACCTGACCATGCACTGTCCAATCTTAACTGTATGTTTACATCCTCACACAAGTTCGCTTTAAAAAAATTCCTTGATTCTAAGCTGCTATAAATTTTAAGATGCATCATTAATTTAATAACAGCATCAGGGGAAAGTTTCTGTATCAAAGGCAGGTGCCTGTGGAAAGAGGTATCCCAGTTTCAGAAACAGTAATACGGGAAGAATATATCTTTGAGTCAGGGAAACGAGGTACTTGTTCAAAACATTTCTGCCATGTTTTAAATTGTGTAATGGACTTTGCCTCTCAAGAAAGGAATATGGAAAGAGTCCTGTTTACTTAGTCCTTCTTAACTAGCCGGCCTGGCCCATTGCTTGTCTGTTCTGGTGGCCCAACTCAAGGTGTAGTCTCTTCTGGGTATCCATAGCAGGTGCCATGTTGGGATTATGTATTTCCCTGTATTAGTAAATACACTTCTACCCAGAACATACTAAGCTCTATAAAGATAAATAAAAGACAAAAATATAACCCTGGGTGTTAATGAAAGACCCATTTACTTGGTACATAGTGAGAAGAGCTCATCTGTTTTGCATGTTTCTGTTTGGTGTCCTTTCAATGAGATAAATTTTTCCTTCCCTTACTAAATCTTTAAAAATTACAGTAATGCCAAGAGATGATGTAAGAATCTATGTCATAGAAGGTTAACATAGGCAGTAAACATGTGGTGTCTCTGACCTCTGATTGTCTATTGGGTAGTGTTTGTTTTTTTTCTTTAATAGCAACTGATTTTATTATGTTCCCATGGCGTCACATTGCTCAACTTCAGTTGCTTGCTCTTGGTAGAGATGTTTGGTTTTGCTGCAGCAACTAAACACAAAACCCAAGCCACGTGTTTGGTGAGCACAATAGGATGTGGGGAGAGCTCCCCCATGCATCTAAATGTCAGGCACATTGAGCTAAGGAAATATATTGGTCTTGCAGTGTGTTGTTGATTAAAGATGCCATTTTGTGGTCTTCCCAAGCCCTTCAGCTATGGTTTTCATTTGAACTAGGGAATACATAGTGCTTTTCCCAAATAGACATACTATATTCCTCTCCAAAGACTTTGGCACATGGTTTTAAAGGGATATTTTATTTTTAAAAATATATTTTTATTGACTTCAGAGAGAAAGATAGAAACATTAATGATGACAGAGAATTATTGATTGGCCACCTCCTGCATGCCTCACACTGGGGATCGAGCCCACAACCTGGGCATATGCCCTGACCAGGAATCAAACTATGACCTCCTGGTTCATAGGTTGAATCTAAACCATTGAGCCACACCAGCTGGGCTGTTCTGCATTTTTAATAATCTTTCACATTCCTAGAGAGCACATAAAATATTGTAGATTGCTTTTACAATTGTAAAAATGTTGTTAAAAAACTTGATAGCATTTAACATACTATTCAACACATGGACTGAAGAGTCCCAGGTTCAATTCCGGTCAAGGGCATGTACCTTGGTTGTGGGCACATCCCCAGTGGGAGGTGTGCAGGAGGCAGCTGATCAATGTTTCTCTCTCATTGATGTTTCTAACTCTGTATCCCTCTCCTTTCCTCTCTGTAAAAAGTCAATAAAATATATTAAAAAAGAAAAAGACAAAACATAAGCCTGAAAATGTTTGAATAGCAATAAGCCAGCATCATTACAGTGTTATGTGTCCTTGAGTAGTGTTAAGTGTCTGGGTTTGCATGGAATCAGACTAGGCTTATATTACTTTAAAGACAGAATTTCTGCCCACTATGAAATTATATTTACATCGCCATTACATTTAATGAGTATAGTCTTTTAGAAGGGCCAAGATTTAGAACTCATTTTGATGTTTTCCTGTATAACAGTGTGGAAAGCCAAAAAATGATTTTACGGTGCAAATGTAGTAAACATATTAAAGTAATTATTGATGATATGCTGTCTATGCATATGTTTCAGAAAACGCATTCTGATAAACTCTTAATCAGAACTACTGATTTATGAAAGTAGCATAAAATGAAGAAATACAGCAGAAAGGCGGCTTGCAACAAAAACTAAGTCTGGTTTATAGAATATTCAGAAATTTATCATCATTAGATCACATTTATTAATTGGAAATCAGTGTTTTTTTTCTTTTTCTGCAAGAATGATGCGTTTGAGTATTAAATTTATAACATTCCTTTATTTCAATGTCACTTGCTTGAATGTGAGTAACATTCTTCAGTGTATTCACTGCGTTGTAACTCAAATATTTAATCTGTATTTCGATGTTTGAGAACACAAGAGAACCTGATGAGAAAATGGTTGACTCATTCTTTTTAATACCAGTCACTCAGAAAATTAAAGTGTAAAGGAAACTTGATGATCTTCCAGTTCTACCCTTGCCTCTGGGCACAGTCATGCAAAGATTGGTTTTGGAAGGAAAGGTTATTGCCTGCTTCAATTGCTTATGAGATTTAAAGCTTTCAATTTGCCTTCTCAGGATTCTCAGGAAAGGAGGTGCTTTATCTCCACATCAAATCATGTTTTCCAAGACTGAGAGGTTTAAGTGAAAAAGAAAGTCTACCTGTCAGGTGTTAACTATCTCTCATTGTGCTTTGGGACATTTCTGTTTTTCCTGATTAGATTGCATGATCTTCCCAACTTTCTCAATCACTTAAGGTAGACAAACTCCTGGGCAGTAGCGATATCTTTTTCTCTCCATGCTAAATTTTTCCCTTCTGTGTTAGACATGATTTTAAGCTTCTGTTTTGTGCTTTTATTCCCAATGCATTACCTTATTCAGTGAGCTCATCTCTGGAGAACTCATCAAGGATTAATCAGTCTTCCCCTCTGAGTCAGGTTTCACCACTTTCCTCTCCTTTTGTGTCCGATCCAAAGAGTACAAGATAATATTGCTCTAGGAAAGATTTAAAGCTAAATTTCTTGACCACTTCTCGGTGTAGTGTTCCCTCGGAGAATGTAACAGATGCAATAGCTCCTCTCTCCATTACAAAGCACACACAGAATTTTTGACATAACATTTCACGTGCTGCATGGACTCCCCATATTTCCCAACTCTGTCTATAGTTGATTAAGGTAAGCAACCCCTCCCCAACTCCACAAAACTAATTCCATATAGACATCGTTTTGCCTGTGGGAGAGCAACAGTAGCCGGTAGGGAAGGGGATGGGTTAGTCACTCAAAATAGTTTTTGTTTATGTGTTTGTGATTTTAGAGTTTATTATTTTGGTGAGAACTGGCTCTGAGTACCACATACCCTTCCATAACAGCATGCTATAGCCAGTATCTTCTCCAGACATATGAAAACTTAAGCCTCGCTGCAATTAATGTGATAAATGAGAAGAGTGATATGATGTTAAACTTAGATTGAATATCTTGGTAAAATGATTGACTCATGGCCAAAAATAATACTGGGTCTTGAAATATAAGTATTTATTCATATAATAAAATTAACTGACAGTCTAATTTGGATTTTGAAAAATTCTTATCTGGAGAGTGGTCATTGGAAAGTAGGTGCAGTAGAGAGCTCTCTCTCTCTCTCTCTGAGAACATGGCCTTTGACAAAAGAGTGCTGAGTTAGAGCCAGGATATTGGGCATGAAATGATTGCCACCATCTAGCTGAGTGCCACCATCAACAAAGGGTGATCAATTTGTGTGCTTTGCCCGGGACCTTCCCCATTTTAGCACTGGGAAGCCCCTTCCTCCTCCCCAGTCCTCTTCCCCTGCCATTCTCAGCCCTGGCAAACTGGGACTATGCGTCAGCCATTAGATGCATGATCTGGAATCAGACATTGAATTTTCCTGGGCTCCAGTTTTCTCCTGTGCAAAACAGACAGGATGGATTAGATGGTTAAGGATCCTTCCAAGTCCAAGAAATGATTTTATCCTTAAGTCATTTTCGTTCCTTTTCCTCTCTTCCTTAGATGGCCATGAAAAATCTTGGCGATTACTTTCTCATTTATCTTTGTACTCCGCTTTTCATTTATACCACATCAATTCAGCACAAGGCTTAATTTCTTTCAGTGAGCCAAATAGAACTCTCAGGGATTTGGGGCAATCCAGATATAGAATGAAGTTAGCATGCTTATAGAAAAGTGGTGAGCTCTGTTGTCACTAAAATCTCCTGTCAGTGATTTTCAACCTTTCTTATCTCATGGCACACACGAACTAACTACTAAAATTCTGTGGCACACCAAAAAATACAGCATTATATTGTTTGCCAGCCTGACAAAAAATAAGTATAATTTTGATTCATTCACACTGGATGGCTCCTCTGAGAAGCAATTGAAAGAAGTAGCACACACAGAGCTGAATCATTATACAGAATTTTAAAAATAATATTCTTTCCAATCACATTGATTATAGACATATAGTGTGCCAGCTACGGTGGGCATTGTAGTCCGGCCAAGGCACCTTTCCACCATTCATAGTGCAGTGTCTACTTGAACGTATATCCAGGTTCTAAACTCGAATCTACATACTTTTAGAACACAATTTGCTCAAAAGTGAGAGGCAGCCTGGACTTTGAGTTCCTGCCAGATTCAATGATTAATGCTCTGTAGCCGTAAGTCTCATCCCTTGAAGCCTTTCTTTCCATAGTTTCTTTTACTGGGCATACAGTGTGTTTCAAAACAGTGCAGAGATGTTAGGGATGAAGTCAGCAGCACCACAGAGAAGGGGAGTCATAGGGTGGGAGTCAACAGATAGAAGCACATTTCAATCGTACGGTGTGGGAGCTTCTCGGACTATAGATATTATTTGATGTTCTTTTGCTTTATGTTGTTCCTTCCTTGGGGACCCCCAGGAATAAGGCAGACTTTCTCCAAGGACCAGAACTGGGTGGACTTATCCTGGGAACTAATGCTGATGACCAAAGAGTAAGTTGCATCCTGAATGGTTAGTGTTTATTGCATTCAGCATAGACTATAGCTTTACAGATTATGAAGCTAAAACTTTATGAACAATAAAACTCATATTTATATGTTATGTCTTATATTTGGTGCTTTCATAATCATGGCAACTCTGTAAATGGGACAGAGCATGGAGCACCTGAAAAGGGGTGGGAGGAGGCAGAAGCAACAAGTACATTGTTACTGTGTTAGCATAGGCTGCCCTGTCTAGCCCCGCCTCCTCTTTCTTGTTATGTTACCTTTATGTTTCCAGGGTCTCCTTGGTGATGGCAAGCATGGCTGGCTGTGAATTGAGGGGGCACAGGATTTTTTGCCCTAAACTTTGCCAAGATCAATCTGGGTGCCTGAGAAGAGAAAATTTGCTCTCTAGAAGGAGGTGGTGTGGTTGGAAATATGTGGGAGTTTGTTAACAACATCTAGTTTCATTCTTGCCAATCGTCTCAACTCTGTCGCATAAGCTTTGCTTTTCCCAAGGCAACATCTGTACTTCTATCTATGAATTTTATGTTATTGAGCATTAAGGGAACTTGAAAATGGATTGAATTCTGCAAATCATCCATGCTTCTTTTCTGACACCTACATAGTAGGCCTCAGCATGATTAAAAAACATGTTTTAAGACAGTCTCTTATTTTTGTACACACACACACACACACACACACACACACACACACACTTTTTTTAGCCACTAAGATGGTTTCTTCTCTGTGACCCATGTTGTCCTGTCTCTTTCTCATTCTTTGAACGTCTCCCCCCAAAATCTTCCTTTTCTTGAGCCGTGGAATTGCTGACCTTCAGCTGGATTCTGACCTCACATCTGTAATGCAGATCAGACAGTGGTTTGTAAGTGGGGAAATGAAGTCTGTGGTGTGGAATCCAGCCCCGCGGACTTCCCAGTTTTGCTTAGGGCCTACTGTAGTTACATTCTGCTCTTTGCTGACAATAAAGGAAGTGCCCAGAGAAATGAGAAATAAAGCCCTTGTCGTACATTGACTAGTTTGCTGGGGCCACGGCAGCCCCAGCAGCTGTTGGTAGTGAACCTGGCGGCTTCAGGAACGTGGTCTGTCTTGGAGAGCAGTGTGCTCTCCAGGCTGTCCTCTCACCACCTCACTTTCTGTGGATGTCTAGGTCATCATTTTAATTCTACACCACTGATGCATTCATCATTGGAGATCCCTAAACTTGGAACAGTGCCTGACTCTCTTTAAGGATTCAAGAAGGCGTCAGTGAAAGGTGTGGTATGATGGAGAATGAACCAGATGTTGACACAGTTAGATCAACCTCATGGGAGGAGTGAAAATAACAATTCTTTTGCCATGGCCAGGTGGCTCAGTTGTTTGGAGCATTGTCCTGTTCACTAAAAGGTTGTGGGGTTGATCCCCATTTGGGGCGAGTGTGGGAGGCAACCAAGTGAGGTTTCTCTTTCACATCAATGTTTCTCTCTCTCTCTCTCTCTCTCTCTCTCTCTCTCTCTCTCTCTCTCTCTCTCTCTCCTTCCCCCGCCCCAAAAAAAACCCAATAAAAAAATCCTCAGGTGAGGAATAATCTCTCTCTCTCTCTCTCTCCTTCCCCCCCCCTCAAAAACCCAATAAAAAAATCCTCAGGTGAGGAGTAAAAAAAAAGAAAAATCACAGTTCTTTTAGTTTTCCCCATGAAGTCACCAGCTGATGATGGGAATGGCAGGGGCTGATTCTGTGGCTAGTTTCTGGTGGCAATGCTTTCAGGCAGGCAGAAATTTTGGGAATTAAAGATAATTTCCATGTTATAAGTAAATCCCTCGTGGTAATTCCCCCACACATATTCCAGGATCCCAAATAAACAGAAAAAGAATTTCTCAAAGTGAATTTCAAAGGAATTTAATCAGAGCGAGTTCCACAATGGCTGAGGAGAAGGAGTTATGTAGGATGGCAAGATTCTTTTTTAAAAAGGTCATGAGGAAATAAAAGCATAAGAGCAATACAGTACTTTGGCAGGCTTAAAGATGTTGCATGGCCCTTATAAATCATTTGAAAAAAATTGACTATATGTTGAAATGATAATATTTTGATCATATTAGTTTAAAATATGTCTTTGAAATTAATTTTACCTCTTTAAAAACGTTTCCTACTAGAGAATTTGAAGTGATACATGAGATTCACACTCATGGCTCATATTATATTTCTAATTGGATGGTGGGGATTTAGGCACCACGGAGCTGTGCCTCCTCGGGCAGGTCATTTAACTTTCACATCTGTAGGCCCCAGAATTATTAAAAAAAACATGTTTTAAGATATTCTCTTATTTTTGTCCACTCACACCAGACCTGCTCTTTTTCTTTTTCTTCACGTTTTTATTTATTTATTTATTTTTTAAAAAATCCTTATTGTTGAAAGTATTACATAGGTCCTCCATTTTACCCTCTTCCAGCCTGCTCCTCTCCCTATCTCTAGGCCCTCACCACCCTATTGTCTGTGTTCACAGGTTATGCACATATGCATACAAGTTCATCTCTTCCCACCCACCTTCCCCTGCCTTCCCTCTGAGGTTCAACAGTCTGCTCTTTGTCCGCTTTGAAAATGTTTGCCTAATTTCTAAATGAGAATCCTTTCCCTGGCAGATATTGGAGCACTGATGAACTCTGTGTTTTAAACAACTATTTCGTGTGTCTGAATCTGGGTCACGTATTCTGTAGCAGTTTAGAAGGTCCTGTGACCTTAGCTAATTGGCAGATAAACTCTAATCAGCTCATTACTTGTGACAGGTAAATAGAGGAGTATACCCCAATATCTAGGGAAACGCAGGGGTGGAGAACAGGGGGCACAGGTCACAGAATGAGTCAGGGCCTGAGCTATGTCTTATTTCTATGACTCACAGTCGCATTCTAACCACCAAGCTATTCCCTTGAGAGATACTGAGGTTGATGGCCCTTTTCCTACCAGGGTGCTAAGGACTGCTGAGTCAGTGTTTGTCAAGCTGACTATTTAAGCGATAAAAGCTGGGTGAGAGCAGTGAATTTGGAGGGTGTGAGCCTGGGGTGATTTTGTATGAATTACTGCAGAGGATGCATCGCTGCTTTTGTTTGAGAAGCATTGAGAAGGAATGTAAGGAGAATCCACTTGCTTTCTCTTTAGTGCAACATGAAGGAAACCCCACTGCACATGTGAAAATGTTACTTCCTACTTTTAACAATATTTTCCAAAATGAAAACATTGCGTTTAGAAAAATACTAGGACTATGCCTAATACCACTTTCACAAGGCTGAAACTTTGCACATTTGGGTGGGAGTTAGAAGAATTTGCACAGGTTCACTTGTATGCCAAAAGGTATTTGTGTAGGTGTCTTGCCACCTGACCAAGGCAGCCACACCTGTGCTAAAGGCACATTTAAGTGTTTGAAGATCATATTTGACAGGACATTGCTTTATTCCCGTAATACTTTGTACACAGCGCTCTTCTTGGCCGTGATCACAGTGCCTTATAGTTCTGTGTCAACATCCATGTCTTCGGCTTTTCTTAGAGCTTCTCCAGAAAAGACACTGTGTGTTTTTCCTTGTTTCTCGGGCACTAAAGAGGGCCTGCTACCTAGACAGCAGTTCATGAGGTCTGACACACTGAGTAGGTCTTTTAATTTAGGTTCAGGAGGCAGAAAGAGGAGAAACTCATGCGACGTAGGAGCTCCTGCAACAGTAGTAGGCAGGGACTCTACTTCATAATGTGAAATTGCAAAGCAGCTGCCTAGTATTAGGACCAGAAAAGGGTGGAAAGAAGATGCCTTCAGACATTTTGAATATACAGATTCAGGTGGAATTTAGCCTGAGGTGGACCACTCAGAACGAAAATGTTATGGATCAGAAACGGTGCCTCTGCGGTGTCAGAGGTTGGTAGCTATTAATGAGGGGAGAGCGGGCTGTGGCAGGTAAAGAGGCTGAGGAGGTAGTAGGAGTAGATGAGAGGGGAACAAGCTAGAGGGAAATCATTCATCACAGGAAATGGCTAGTGGGTTTTTAAAGCAGTGAGTCTAATATTTAGTTTTAAGGTTTCATATTGTTTATATGTAATTTTCTATTGTATTGTAATATCTGTCCACAACCCCCCAAAATTTAGTAAAAGCATGTAGCACAGAATTTGGCCCATGTTGTTTTGGAATGAAGAGACTGGGACAGTGTCTAGCCAGGAATGGGGGTGTGAAATCTTACAAAGGCAGCCATTGCAGGAAGGGAAACACTATATGGCGCATAGGAACAGGGCATTCTGAAAACATATGAGGAATATTACATGCTATCGGTACTTTCTTGTTAGGTTAAAGGATACATTCTTGTAATTCTAGAAAAAGAATTACAGCAATTTTTCCCGTTTCCCTTGTCTCGGCAGTTATTAGCAGGCACCTTATGAACACTTGCTCTATGACAAACGCTTCTCTAAGTTTCAGAAGAACTGAATTAATTTACAAACAATCCTGGGGTCTCTGAGACACAAAGAAATTAAGTGACCTTCCCAAATTATTTAACAATACTGATGTGGGTACTATTATACCCCCATTTTACAGATCAGGAGTCTGAGGCACAGAGCGCTAACAAGCTTGTCTAGGTCTCACAGTGACTAAGGGTAGAAATGGAGTCTGGATACACACAGTTTGGCTCAGCAGTCTCCGTAAAGATTTCCAAAATTTTGAGCGAAAAAACTATAAGAGTTAGAAGTAATGATGAATGAAAAAGTTACTGCTTCAAAGTGTTCAAATTCTCAGTTGGGGAAAGGTGTGTGTGTGTGTGTGTGTGTGTGTGTGTGTGTACCTATGTGTGTACATGGGAGAAGTAAGGGGTGAAATAAGACATGGTGTAGCTCCTCCCTGCCCCAAGTTGCTCTTATTTTCATCAGGGAAAAAGAAACAAAGATGAAAACTTTCTTTGTAGGTTATACCCAACCCCTGAATGAAGCTTAGGGGATTTTTTAAGGGATCATTCATTATTTAATTTAAAAAATCTAGCTTTTTAACTGGTCTGCTAATTTTGGGGTACCAACAATATAATAAAAAATATGAGGCCTAGGAATTTCAGGGATGTTCCTGTCTATCATAGTGTATAACCCATCCCCATTTGTGCTCCTCCTAAACTTGATCTCCACACAGGGCTACCGCCCTGCGAACAGGTCAGAGTAGGCAAAAGTTCCGCTGGTATCGAAGCTCTTATCCCAAGGGAATGAATGACCTGCTGGAGACTTGGCTGTTTACATACTTAAAATTCAGAGTCAGGCCCACTTGAAGAATAGTCATTTGTGATGGAAATGAGGGATGATGCTAGACATTACAAAATTATTATTCAGGTTTCAAAAGTCAGGGTGCTTGAAAGTGCTTCATTATACAGTTACATGTTTGTGTATGGAGTATGGTGAGATTTCTTTTCATCTTTCTTATCTAAACTCTGTTTCCAAAGACAGTTAAGCCCCTTTGCATGAAGACATCCATGTTTCATTTTAAATATAACTTAAAAGAATGATATATGGACGTGATTTCTAGCTTTCTTCACTCTTTTTGTGTATTATTGAATTGGGCTTCCATTGGATGTTACAACTAGCAGTGGCTTAGATAAATAAGATCTTATTTGTATTTCTAACCCTCCCACTCCCCTCTCCACCACACACACATCTGGGGGAAGATAATCCAGGGGTACCAGAGTCACCCTGGCTGATTCTTTCCATTCCTCTCTCCCAAATTGTAAGATTTTTTTTTTTTTAAAGTTATAGTCAGGTCTTTATTTAAGAATCTCATCTGTCAACTTAGCGGTTTCCACCAACACGGGGAGCAGAAACCTTCACAGGCTCCATAATCTTTTGCTTAGGTGCTGCCTTTGTGGGAGCCTTAGCAGCAGCCATTGCAGTCTTTTTAGATGCTTGCTTAGCCTTTTGTGCTTCCTTGGCAGCCCTGATAGCTTGTTCTTGCTGAGCTTTCCCAACTCAGGCTTCTGGTTCCTCTTGGCCATTATATCAGCAAGAGAGGCACCAGTGATGGCCCTCTGGAATTTGACTGCAGTGCAGGTTCTTTTCTTTTGAATTTCTTCCGACTGTCCCTTTTAGTGCTTTCTTCTCTAGAGCACAGTCCAGTTTATCTGCCTAGGGTTCCTCTTGGAAAGGAGTGCCGACTTGCATTTTGCATTAAAAAACTGGAAAGCCTTCCCGTCGGTCCTGGCATAGCGCTGCCTGTGTCCGGGATAGATCTTGTACCCACTGAAGCCGCACAGCTCAACCTTCATGGCTGCGGCCGCCGGAGAGCAGGAAAGATCCCAAATTGTAAGATTTTGACCTCTTGTTTGCCAATTCCCCACAAGTTGGCTGCTGCACCTCCAGATTCACCTACATGTTCCAGGCATATGGAGACTTGGCTAAATGAGAGCCAAGTCTCTCAATTAAAAAAAAAGGTTTTCATTGATTTTTTAGAGAGAGAGGAAGGGAGAGGGAGAGAGAGATAGAAACATCTATGAGGAAGAAACCTCAGCATTGATCAGCTGCCTTCTGCACTCCCCCTGCCTGGGAATTGAATTGGTGACCTCTCGGTGCCTGGGTCGATGCTCAACCACTGAGCCACACCGGCCAGACCCAAGTCTCTCAATTTTAGAAGACTCTCCCAGAGTTCCTCTCAGCATGGCTACTTCTAGCACACGCATATTGTGTCCCAGATAAAACTAGGTTCTTTAGTCAGGAGGATGGAGACTGCCCAGTGAGGAGGAGGAGCCTCTGTAGTAGGTAGGCTGCCAACAGTGTTTGTATTCTCACTCTTCCTCCTCAGACATCAAATATTTGTCAAACTATAGAATGTTTATAGTTACAAAAACCTTAGAGATGATCAAGCCAACACTGCCTTCTCATTTTACAAATAAGAACACCAAAGACCAGAGAGATTGTTTTCCATTTAGAGTCGGGGAAGAAATGGAAAGCTTAATTCTCACAGCACTTAGTGGGTATTACATTTCACACTTTATTGTATATGCTAGAGTGTAAATACTTGAGTATATTGTATACTGTATTTTTTAAGTGATTGCATTTTGTATTAATTTTTTGTATTTTAATTTATTTTATCTATTCCTTGACTTTATTGTATACCAGAGGCCTAGTGCACAAGTTTGTGCACAGTTGGGGTCCCTCGGCCAGGCTGGCCAGGGGGGCCGATCAGGGCCATCTCGCCCAGTCCTGTGGGGAGGGAACACAGGAGGTTGGCTGTGGGAGCACACTGACCACCAGGGGGAAGCTCCTGCGCTGAGCATCTGCCCCCTGGTGGTCAGTGCGCATCATAGCGACCAGTCGACCAGTCATTTGGTAAACCAGTCGTTTGGTCGACCAGTCGTAACAGTTGCTTAGGCTTTTATATTTATAAATTGTATTTATTTGTCTATTAATTTATTGTTTGTTGTATTATATGTATTTGCTTTATATTATTTATTGTATGTTTTATTTATTACTTAAGTTGATTGCATTTTGTATAATATATATGTATTTTGCATTATTACATACTATATTTATTACTTTAATTTATTTTATAATGCTTCATTATATATGTTAGAGTATAAATAACTAGAGTGAAGAATTGCCAAATTTATCTTTCTATCTCCCTCTGCAAATACCAAAAAATTCACTGGAGAGACCTCTTTAAATATAGGGTGAGGAAAAAGTAGGTTTATAGTTGTGAGTACACAAACACAGTTTGTTCTTATATTATTACTTGTTAATTATTATATTATTTTCCATATGAACAACTGTAAACCCACTTTTGCCCCATCCTGTATTATTTGAATTTATTATATCATGAATATCATTAACAAAATGTGAGAGGGAAAAGGAAGGGAATATTTCTAAAAGAAATTAATTTAAAAAGTCGCTCAGTGGATAGAGCATTGACCTGTGAACTGAAGGGTCCTGGGTTTGATTCCAGTCAAGGGGCACTTACTTCGGTTGCAAGTTTGGTCCCTGGCCTGGTCGGGGCGTGTGGAAGGCAACCAATTGATGTGTCTCTCTCTCTCTCATCAATGTTTCTCTCTCGCTGTCTCTCCTCTCCCCTTCCACTCTCTCTAAAAATCAATGGAAAAATATCCTTGGGTGAGGATTAACAACAACAACAAAAATAACAATTAAATGAAAAAACAAGTAGGATAAGCATAGAAATACCAAAAATATTAACCAGAAAACATACTTAATATGTGGGGGTGTATCTAAAGTTTCATTGTGCCACACACTGCTCAGTGGAAGGCAACATATTTACATCATGTTGGAAGGCATCTCCCAGTGATGTAATGACATCTCCTTCTTACTTTAGAGGAAAGTATGTGTTTTTTTCTCTTTATTACATAATCAAGTATGTAATCAAGCTCTGATGACGGACGGGAGAAGGGAAGAGGAATGTGCACCGGGCAGTAGGTTCCTTGAGAAGTTCTTGCTGCTTCCGATGGCTGGTTGGGTGCCCTTGTGGTACGTTTGTGTCGGATCAACTTCTTCCAGGTCTTGTATTTTGTTTGTTCTCCAATTTTCTCAGTCTCAGAGTTTTCTTTCTTTTCTTTATGTCTTTCAGCAGTGCGGAGCACTAAACATTTTCCCCACAGCAATAATGGTTCTAATTTTCCTTCCTGAAACCGAGTTTCATTTGAAAAGGTCCCATTAGGCTGATTTTGTTCCTGATTTTCACTTTTCCTAGGGGTGCTTTTCAGTGTGCATCTTGGGAACTCAGAGGCCCTTGAGAAGGGCCTCTCTATTTGATTTACCAATTGCTCGACAGCCATCTTGTACACGCTCAGGGCACACACATTCTAAATGTTTCTCAGGCATCATTGTTCTGGAGCACGCATCGGACTTTCAGCATGAATTTTATGCTCCCTGCCCTTAAAGCTTCTTAGGTAGACAGAGACTGTGCTGGTTAGTACATATTTACATCATGTTGGAAGGCATCTCCCAGTGATGTAATGACATCTCCTTCTTACTTTAGAGGAAAGTATGTGTTTTTCTCTTCATTACACAATCAAGTATTTTTGTATTTTAACACAATTAGAAATAAAAGTTTGGCAAAGCACTTCCCCCAGAATTGCCAAGGATTGAGTCACCAAAAGAAAACCTAAGGAAGTTAACACTTACAACCCTCAGTCAGGCAGGGCTTAGCTAACTGGGTTCAAGATTTGTCAACTATTTCTAATTTTTGAGTGAGCTGAGTTAGCAGCACCATCTAATCGGAAAAAGGTACTTCCAGAAGGGATGGGGGGCTTCTTGGGGAACAGACAGGCGTGAGGCAGACTGGCATCAACCGTCAAGGCTACATAGCACCAGCTTGGAGCAGTCGGGGAAGTAGCCTCATTTTGCTAAAAAAGAAAATCTACTGACACCTGCAGCAGCACCTGTGCTTCAGGCACTGAGCATGACAAGGTACTCCAGGGTCCACTAATAGCGATCTTCAAGGGAGACACAAAGGTAACTGTAGGGTATTCACAATTCAGCAAGAGAATCTTGGGCTGGAAATAAGAACAGGATTTGGAGAGGCAAAGTCGATCAGAGTGAGCAATGATGTTCTTGGAGATATTAAAAGATAGAGTTTAAGAGGCATTGAAGCCCCAACTGGCCTTGGAAAATGCCTTCCTATAGCTAATAGACCGATTATATTTCACAAATGGGTCTCTTCTATGTCACTCGACTTCATTCCTTGCCTCTTCTGCTACACCGTTTATCAGTGAAAGTTCCATTTGGAATCTTATCTCAGAAGAAATCAGGATGCGTAAATGTTCAGAATGACATGTGGTGGAAGTGTATGAACTTATGTTTATGGATTTGTGTTTGGAAATGGAGTAGAGGAGTATCAATAGGCAAGGCTGAACAGGGAATGCAGGAGCATAAAGCGCTTGGAAATACAGGAAAAATAAAGAACCAAGAGCAACTTACTAGTAGTGACCAGAATATAATTTTGTTTTACAAAGTTATAATCCATTGTTGGTTCACTCTAGTAGTTAGAAAGATTCTCTTAGGTTATCTCTACTCATTGAATTAAGTTTTACTTCCAGGAACAATAAACAACAAATAAAGTCCCTCGTAAGCAGGGCAGCTTTTCAGACTGAAAGCTACGATTATATTTGTTACAATTTTGAAGGACCAAAGAATGTGTTCACAATCCAAAAACATCTATAGTAAAAGTTATTGATGATAATAATAAGCATACACTCAGTCAATTTATGGATCAAAGCACGTACTGCAAACATTCCCAAACGCTGCCTTTTACATGATTTTAGTGTCAAATAGTAACTAATAACATATTTAGGAACAGGTGTTAGTCCTGCTGGGTTTCTCCTTTCTGGCTGTGACTCTGAAAGGACGAAGCAGCTTTCCTTGGAAGTGTCTGCAATTCTACGCTAGAGTCTCTTGGTGTTTAACCTTAGAGACTTTGTCTTATTTCAGATTTCCTCCTCCAGGAAGGACTCTTTCATTCAAGGGTGGAGTGGAGATTAGAAGTCGAACTGAACCCAGATGGGGAACAAACCAACAAACCACAATAAAAATGACAAGGAAATATTTACCTCACCAGGCAGTGGACGTGCACATAGCACGCGCACACACACGCCCTTGCATGCACGCACACACACACCAGTCTCTTGCTGACCTCACTCCCTAGCAGCAAGGCCTTACCCATATTGTTTTACAGGGCTGTGCTCTTGGGCACATTGGCAGAGGTGTCTGAGCTTCCACACTGCCTTCTTTCATGCCTGCCAACTGAATGAGGATGGGAGTTAAATCAGCTTTAAAAATCATTCTCGCCTGGCCTGAGTGGCTCAGTGGTTGAGCATTGACCTATGAACCAGAAGGTCACAGTTCCCGGTGAGGGCATATGCCTGGATTGGTGGCTCAGTCCCCAGTGTGGGATGTGCAGGAGGCAGCTGATCAATGATTCTCTCTCATCATTGATGTTTGTCTCCCTTTCTTCCTTTCCCTTCTTCTCTGAAATCAATAAAATATATATTTAAAACATAGTTATCATTCATTATCAATTATGAAAACTCTATTCTTTCCCATCCAATTATGATGCATGCAACTTAATTTCAAGTATTACAGTCCAGAACAGTGTGATATAATATAGTTTGTAGTTAGCTAGTGCTCCTGTCTTGGAGTAGTTAGATGCTAGGAAAATCCACCTCTGAAGGTGGATGTAGCATTCTTTCAGAAAAGCCATTCTACAAAGTTGGCTACAACAGGTACCTCATTCCATACCAGTTGGAGAGTCAGATATATTTGTTTAGTGAAATTTTTGCTTGTTTTATAGATACCAGGAGTGAGCTCACATCAATAAAACTAAATGTCTTCAAGACATACAGTGTCTAATATATTTTATTTTATAAAACACTTTCTACTCTGCAGAAATGAATTCTGAGAGAGAGTGAATTCTAGGGCCTGATCTTTAAGGACGGTGCTCAAGACAATCTCTACACGATCCTATCTCTAGCCATTTATTGAAGAGGGTTTCTGTTCAGCCACTGTCAGAATAGTAGAATCCTGTCGGCGGAGTGTTATGCCCACCTCACATAAATCTTTCATGGAAGATCATGCGTTGTCATGAAGGAGTACAGAGAGCTAGGACTTGGAGCTAAAAGAGGAGTTGGCATCTACTGTCTTGTTCTTGCTCGCTAATGAATTTAGTCACTACACATGGTGGCAGAATTGGGCATGAGACTTATTTTCATGTAATCTGGTGGAGAGGCTGTGGAAGAGTAGTTAATATGTATGTACTAGTATATCCACTATTTTTTGTTTTTAGCAGTTGGTGTTCTCCACCAGAAAGAATCTAAGAGCTGTGCGTGATGAAAATAACTTGGCTCGATGTGCCATACACTCCAAAGATTATTTTCAGTTCCCTAATTAACAACAACACCTTATTGTCAATGCCGCCAGCAGATTGGAAGAGCAGGGACAGCTTCTTGTCATCACTTTAGAATCCTCTGAAAGCTCAGGTTGCCATGGACAACCAAGGGTTGAGAGGAGAAAGAGGAAGCACATTCGGTCAGCCACTGCCCTCTGTCTGGCTGATGCGATGATCTTTTCTGAAGGGCACGTGGGGACGGGGCCAAAGCTCTTTCTTCCTGCAGGGGCCTGCTCCATGTGGTAAATGTCTCAAATGAGGGACTTTTATGTCCCCTTGGGATTAGCTGCACGGGTCAAGAGTAAGGGTGAAGTCTGCATGATTTCCCTGCCCCTGTTCCTTGGGGAGGCAATATGTGTGTGGTCCTCTGGGCAGAGCCATGAGTAAGATGGTGGAATGAGTTCTCCCAGCTGGATGGAGCGTGCGGGAAAGGGGATGCTCTGGAAATCAGTGACCATGTGTAGCTGTGACTTTGTTACCCTTTGTGGCAGGCTCCTCTCTTGGAGGCATTTTCAGATAGTCATATAAACTGAGTAAACAGTTTCTCCTTTGAGTCTGCTTTATCTTCAGTTATTGGTGATGTCATCTGACCATACTTCCCAAATGCCTTCTGGGCTTTCATCTCAAAAAGGGGGATGAGCAGCTCAGGGTGACGCGACAAGAAACGATTGCTTTTGGTGAATCCAAGTAAAAAGCAGGGGTTAAGTATCTTTGAGGATGTGCGTGTGGCCTGGTTTTGGTGCTGCTGTAATTAGCTAGTTATTAATAATAAGAAATAAGCAAAGGGAAGGCCAGACATGATAGGTCAGTCATTTGGGAAACTTCACCAGAAAGCTGCAGCTTTGCATTCCCCAGGGAAGCACCCCACTGGCGCCCCTGGTGAGCAGCAGGAAGAGGGTCGAGGCCTGCGCCAGCAGCAGGCAGATGCGTCACCTGGTGAGGTGCTAGTTCCTCAGTGGGCTCCGCAGGGGGCACACACAGAGAAACTAAGACATCAACACTTTACAAATTTTATCTTTACAAGTTCCCACAATTTATAATCCAGGACGATTTCTGTGGGTGATACAAGTTTCTTTGAAGACAAAAGCCGGGTTTGGAGTGTGCAGGTATCAGTGGCCATTCCAGCATGTTCGGGGTTTGGGTGTTATTTGCCAGGCCGGTCATGAGTGATTCTGCTGATTGTATCTGTGGCTATTCCTGGAGTTGGACTGGATTCGAAGACAGGCATGGGCACCTTGGTAATAACTATTTCTATAATGGGAGTAACATTTTTATGTTACCTGTTGCAGAATCACCAACCATTCTTGTATTTTAGCTGTAAAACAATGCATGCAATTGTGGTATATTTTCCTGTGTCTCCTCCTTAATCCTGTACCCCTGTGAGGTGTTTTTAGGTTTTCACTGTGTTTGCTAGGATGTGTGTGTGTGTGTGTGTGCGTGTGTGTGCGCATATGTGTGTCTGGGTGAGCTATATAACTGCAGTATAGCTCTTCACTGGGTCAAGTAAGTAGTGCTTATACTGTGAAAAAATGGCAAAAACAATTTGAAGGTAGTATCTAGCTGGGTCTTTAGGGGAAAAGTCACTTTCTTGTAAGTGCTGACACCAACAGAAAGGGGAAGGAGCTGAATAAACAAGAGAGGGAAGAGTGTGATTTTTACCTTCCAGCCCTAAGGCACTGAACTAAACTGTGGCTGGTCATTGATGTATGGGGTTGGGCAAGGGGCTTAGAAGGCAAAGTGAATTTCATGTGTAGGTGATCAGCTAAAAAGTACCCTATACATTTCTAGGTCTGGGACCATTCATTCATTCATCCACCTATTCATTCAGTAGATATTTTTGTGTCAGAAAATATTTATTAGGTGTTGGGGTTACTGTAGTGGAGAGTCAAGTGCTATCCCTCATGGAGTATGCTGAGGGAGAGAAGAAAACAAGTGAACATATGCACATAAAATCTAATTTTAGGGAAGGTGGGAGGAGGGGATGAAGAAAGTGATGAAGTAGAACCTGAATGAAGTGCCAGAGGCAATGTGATGAAAACCCCGGAGAGGAGAGAGTATGGAGGACAGGAAACCAGAGACCGAGGAGGGACGGGGCTGGATCTGGGAGGACGGATCTCCACCAGCTGGAAAACCTTGTCGGGACTTGCACTTGGAA
The DNA here is from genome assembly GCF_000327345.1 of Myotis davidii. NCBI lineage: Eukaryota > Metazoa > Chordata > Mammalia > Chiroptera > Vespertilionidae > Myotis > Myotis davidii. Next base: position 186,918 of record NW_006298965.1, on the reverse strand, counting down.
GCGATCTTACCTGATTTATGGTTTAGGAAGCTCACTCGGTGCTCCATCTCTCATCTGTTTTACTGGCTGTGTATCATTTCTAGCAGGAAATCATTTTATTTTCAAGGCAGTGGATTGAGTGGTCCCATGATACTCTTAAAGGTATCATAGACCCAGGATTCCAGAACTGCAAGTTGGTAATATTTGCTTTTGGTTGAGGCCCGGAAAAGGAACAATCAGGGCAGTTGTGAAGTAGTGTATTTACTCAAGAGTTTATTACTGATAGAAAAACAAAGGTATAATTAAAATGCCAAGAAAATAATTATTCTGGGTTGATGTGCTTGCTATGTTCCTGCTTTGTGTGGTCACACTTTGTGGTAGTATCAGGAGTTTATCAGTTATTCAGCTGTTTATCAGATTATGTTCTTCACCCAAGGTACATAATGTTTCAAACAACCCAACTTGTTTTATAGTGCAGGGGCTGGGAGGAGGGGCCAGAGCATGGCTCACTGGGTCTGAAACTCGTATTTGTATCACTAACTAGTAAGTCCAAGTGAGGCATACTCTGAGGATCCCACTTATGGGGTTGTGTGAAGATTAAATGAGAAGATAGATAGGAATCATTTCTGATCTGACTCAAGTGGTAGATGAAAGATAGCCCATCATTATTATTATTTTTGCTACAGAAATTTCAAAATGGAAGATTTATAAAGTTGATATAAGATAAATCATATAGCTTATTTTACACAACTTAGGAGCCCAAATGGGCAGAATTATGAGTTTAGAATGTGGTGTTTTGAGAGGCAGCACCCACTATTGGGGTGACATTATGTATAGTTACATATCAATATGACATAATAAATATATGAAGTCAATATATGACAAATATAACCTATATTATGTAGGGTACCCTAGACAAGAGGGAGACACAAGGGGCTGGCTTTGTTAAAAGCTCCATGTCTGGGCAAGTTGTACGGCTTGTGGGTGGTAAGAATGGGTTTGTAGCCCTAGCCTGTTTGGCTCAGTGGATAGAGTGTTGGCCTGCAGACCAAATGGTCCAGATTTGATTCTGGTCAAGGGCATGTACCTTGGTTGCAGGCTCCTCCACGGCTCAGGCCCTGGTGCGTGCAGGAGTCAACCAATCGATGTGTTTCTCTCACATTGATGTTTCTCTGTCTCCCTCTCTCTTATCTACTCTCCCTAAAAAATCAGTGGAAAAATACTCTTGGGTGAAAGTTAACAACAATAACAAAAAGAAAGGGTTTGCAGTGATGGGTGCAGGGGAGAGGTGTGAGGTAAAGGAATAGGAGCTGAATTCAAGAAAAGCTGCAGATGAAGTGAACAGGTGGGGATGAGTTGGGGCAAAAGCTACAGCTGCCAGTGGATATGTTCCTGTTTTAGACTTTGATTTTTAGATGCTGTTACCTGGTATCTTAGATGCTAGATACCTGGTATCTTTTTACCATTATTTTGAACTGAGTTTACTAAAGGACATTTTGAAATATGAAATTTTATATGTGAGGTTTAAAAATCTATGTCCTTGGGAAAATTAAATTGCCCTATGATATTTTGTTTTGTGTGCAATTGGCCAAATATACTTATTCTACAAAATATGAAAAACACTTGTTTTATAACCACATATGTGTACCTCAATACACTATTTGCCTTTGGAAATGCCTATGATTTAAATAGCTGCTTTAAAATAGATTGTCGCTTATATTTATCACTGGTTTTAATGAATAGCGTACAATCTTTCTTCTAGAGGCTGGGATTTCTCTTCTTTATCCAAGGTACATATGTTTCAAATAATTCCATTTATAAATAGAAACAATAAACCCAGAAATATCCCTCTTTGAAGGTGAAGAAAACTTTTTCATGGGTTTTTGCTAGATATTCACAGTGGCGGTAGCCCTTAATGTGGCACTTGATCAAAAACTCAAATCTCGTTCCCATTTGTAAATCTTGAAACCCTTCAATCGTGGGTCAGGGGAAAGCTCCATTCATGAATTCAAGATTCCATTTTCTTTCTTATATTTCCCCTTTCCTTCATTCTTTTCTTTTTTTCTCTTTTCCCCCCTCATTTTGGTGACCGACTGCAGGAGGGGTATGTTCCTCCAGAACCTGGGAGGTGTGTGGTGGGACCCCTGGGGTGAACACCACCTGGTGCATGAATGGGAAGAAGCTGAGTGGCACAGATGATGCTTTGGGTGTCCTCACCATTCGAGGGACCCTGGCCCTCACTGCCCTCAGCAACCACACCATGGGACAGCACCAGTGTGTGGCCCCAATGCCCACATTGGCCTTGGCCACAGTGCCAGTCACTGTGACACTAGCCAGGGGCTGAGGAAGTTGAGCCTGAAGAATGCATGTAGGACAACCTTTATTTTGAATTTTTTGAGTCCTCATATACCGTTCTCAGACCTGTAACAACTAAATTCAGCTCTCAGCATTGAGAGTTTAGACCTAAGCCAAGTGCAATGTTTCCAGAATGAGTTTACCTTCCATGGTGAGATATTTCCATGGTGAGTCCATTCAGATCCTGAATCCAGCTATCAGGGGATTGTCTCTCCCTACCATCCTATTCCCCACTGTCCCCATTGTTCACTGTTTCTTATCTCTTTTCTTTTTGGGAATACAAGACGTGGACTTATGAAAGAAAAAAATAAGCAGAGGGAGCCATGCTATGGTGTGAAGACGTGAGCCCAAGCCACCCTTGTTCTAAATCACACGCCCTCTTGTTAGGCTCCTGTGTTGCTTCTTAGTTTGAGGAGAGTGACTTTAATTGACACAGACTTTTGATGAGAAATAATATTTTGTACAGAAAGTAAACTGAATAAAGGAGGACAGGGACATAAAACAGTCCAAAATGGACCTCAAATCACATTTAGGCTTCAGTTGCTTTTGCAACTGAGTAATTAAGAATTCCATTCTGGATCAAGTAGGGGAGGGAGATGGAGGGCAGGAAAAATATTAGAAAGGCAACCAAAACAAGAAATTTGTCAGAATTTGTTGCTGAATAACTATAAGATTTAGTTAATCATTTTATGGTTTATAATAGAAAAATAATTATTCTATATTGTTTTTGAGATTTAAAAAAAGATCTCCTAAACCCAGTTGCAGTAATCACTTAATCTGCTGATCAGTGTTTATTCATTACTCACTCTGGGCTCATTACTATAAGAACTGTCAGGAATGTACCTAACCTAATTATATGGACAGAGACTAAAATCATTCACAAAGTTAGAGAAATCAAAAGAGTTCTCATTATCCCCTACAGCAGTAGGATTGCAAACAAATCAATCATGGGTGTATATATATCAAAACTCAAATTTATGGCTGAGTGGGTATTTGAGAGGGGCAGGTTGTGAGATCTTAGGCTATCACTGAATATTTCTTTTTCAGATGAACCAATTAATTAGATCAGGAGGGAGAGTCCCTTTGGACTTTCACCAACTGCAGTGTTCGGATGATATAGTTATCATTCTCCAATAGGTAGAGTGTTTCAAATTTAAGGGATAGGGCAGGTAAAATGCAATTTGTGTGAGGAACATTCTAGAAGCACTTAATTGCATCTGAAACAGCTCCTCAGAGGCCATGGTATCAGATAAAATGCTTACAGGCATCACTTCCCCATTTCCTTTGGCAAAAAGGTCTGTGGGTGGAAAAAGGAGGAGGGAGGGCCATCAGCAGCCTTGCATGAGGCCACCAGAGGCAAATCCTTCGGATTGTATCCTTGGCTGTGCCCTCCCTGTCAAGCCTATACTGTAATTGCCATGGAACAAAATAAAAATAAACAAACCTCCAGGCACATGAATATGTCGTCAGCGGCAGTATCGGGGAGGGAAGGTGAAAAGGGGTTTGGAATTCTTGCAGTGGGAATCTGCCCTTATCACAGATGAGTTGTCTGAAGCTGAGCAGGCTGTTGACGTGTCTGCTCTTCTTCACTATGAATCCCTTGAAGGCGGGGCCTTTGTCTTTTCAGAAATGTTTTTCTGATTACAAATATAATCAGTGTTCATGGTAACAAAATGGAAGAACAAAGTAGAAAATAAAAGTCAGCCTTTACTCAAATATTATAGTTCTTAACATTTTGTGACACATCTTTCCAGATTTTCCCCATCGTGTGCATATATTTAATCAAATAATCAAATAAATTGTTATCATTTAGTGACCCGGATTTATTGGTTCTTTCTTCACCTCTGGTATATAGAGATGTTTAATAAGTGTATGTTAAATGACTAATTGACCTTGAATTTCTTGGCCCTCAGCTCCTTCCTAAAAAGAAATGGGACTGATAATGACAACTGTAGTGTCTGGAGTTCTGAGGGTGGGATGAGGTGCCTGTATGAAGTGCTCATTTATAGCCTGTGGACACAGTGGACACTCTATAATTGGACATTGACTGGTTGTAATTGTTTTGGGCACTAGTCTTTCCAGATTCTGGCTGTTTGCAGCTTTCCTAGTTTCTGTTTTTAAGATGTTTTCCTGTGAATATACTTGGAGAATGAACATCAAAGTATCAGGAAAGGGATTGCTTTTTACTTATATATTTAGCAAAAACAAAAAAGTAGCCTGGCTGGTGTGGCTTGGTGGTTGATCTTTGACCCATGAACCGGAAGGTCACGGTTCGATTCCCAGTCAGGGCACATGCCTGGGTTTTGAGTTTGAATCCCCAGTAAGGGGCGTGCGGGAGACAGACGATCAATGATTCTTATAATGTTTCTGTCTCTCTCTCCTTCTTGCTTCCTCTTTCTGAAATTAATAAGAACATATGAAAACAAAACAAACCAAGAAGTATATTCAGTTTTGACAAAGATACTGCGAAAAAGTGAACTAATAATACCTTTGTTGGGGCCTTATAAACTGCCATAACTTTTTCAAAAATCAATAAAATCATTAAACCTTTGCTTTGTTAATCCCAGAACTGGGGCTCCATTTCAAGGTTATATTTCAAAATGCGTAAAACCACAAATGTTCATAAGAACATGATTTATGATGGTAAAACATTGGGACTAACATAAATGCCTAGTAATAGAGATAGTTTAGGTGATCTATGATTTGCTAATTTGAAGGAACATTATACAATTATTAAAATAAATGTATAGGAAAAGCATCTGTGATATTTGAGTGGAAAAGGAGATTAATGATTAAAACCAGATTAATACATACTTGTAATGTAAAAACGGGAATGTCAGAATGATTTAAAAATTTTATTGTGTTTTAAATTTCCTATAATTAAATAATTTTTTAAAAATAATTTAAAATAGGAAACTGGTCATGTAAGGAGATAATCCACAGAATTGGATGATTTAGCAGGAGTGAGAGGTGCTGTCCATATCCCAGCTCATCTGTCGGGTGCTGGGTAGAAGCCGTGTGTGATGCATGTGGCCCTGCTGTTGGTATTGTACGAAAGCCAGTGTCATTTATCAAAGTGACCAGGACAAATGGTGAGAGTGGAAGAGTAGCCAGTCAGGAGATTGCTACCTGCGCTGCCAGTAACTGGACTCATAAGGTATGAGTCCAATGACTAATCCCTGACCACAGACGTCTCCTCCTTGAGCTCATGTAGACGGGGGAGCATTCTTGGATGGATGTTAACACTACCTATATCAAGAAAAATCTAAAAAGTCAACAAAGGTAACACGATAGCAACAACAGCAAATTGCATCACTTTGTTGGTATGGCTTACATTTTACTCATGTTTCTGGTGAATACAAAATAGCTCTCCTCCCCCAGTGAGGAAAAGAATACTATCAGTGGGATACATAGGTTTAAAAATTATTATAAGGTACTTTGGAGAGGACAAGTTTAACAGAGGTGATAAAGCGTTAGACATATCTTTTTGAGACAGGTAAAGTCAAAGAGTTCATAGCTCCCTATCCCAATTTTATTTCCTATATGCTCAAAGAAGTGTTTCTCAATGTTTAATGTACACAGGAATCACCTGGGAAGCTTGTTAAAAAATGCTGGTTTTCTAGGCACTAACCTCAGAGGCTATAGATATGATTTGGATGTCTTCGTTTGAAAAAGAAAAAACTGAAGATTTGATGCAGCTGGGCTACTGTTCATACTTAGAAAAAATGAAAAGAATAGCCACATGAAGAGATATGTGCCCAAAGCTAATTTCCTTAAATATTTGGGGTTGATCATTAATTTATCACAATAAAAACAATAAAAATGAACAGAGCATTAAGAATTATTTGGCATTGCCTACTAAGACATAGTTTTTCTTTTCCTTATTTGGAGGTATGTAAGCAAAACTCATCATCAAGCTGTAGATGATGTCAGCTCTTCTATTCTTAGCACATGTTTGACACGTAACCCTTCTGTTTCACAGTAAACATGTTGAGGCAGTGTTCCTTTTGCTTTAAGATCTGATGATTGTCAGTTAATTACATCACATGGTGAAGGAAAATTAATAAGGAATGCATTCAGCTATCACTATCATTTTCAATATTGTAGCACATGGGAATGCTCTTCAAACACTGTAATATTAGAATCTAGAACCTGATAATGGGGTGTCTACTGTGAAAACCACATGGCACTGTGTTGCTAAGACTGAACTATGAGAGTCATTCATCCCAGTGGTGTCTGGACCATGAGATAATAATGCTTTTCTCTGTTAATGAGTCACTTTTTTCAGTATGCCAGGCCTTTTTATTTCTCTTTCTTGAGAAAGCAGGTAAGTGATTTATTTTTTAAAAAATCTTATAAGAGAACTAGAGGCCGGTGCATGAAATTTGTGCACTGGGGCGGGGGGGGGGAGGGAGTTCCCCTCAGCCTGGTCTGTGCCCTCTCACAGTCCAGAACTCCTCAGGGTAGTGGGCCTAAGCTGGCAGGCAGACATTCCTCTTGCAATCTGGGACCCCTTGTTCCTTATTGCCCGCCTCCTTGCTGTTCTTTAGCGCTGCCACAGAGGCAGGAGAGGCCCCCACCACCACCGCTGTGCTCACCAGCTGTGAGCCCAGCTTCTGGCTGAGCAGCACTCCCCTTGTGGGGGCACACTGACCACCAGGGGACAGCTCCTGTGTTGAGCATCTGCCCCCTGGTGGTCAGTGCACATCATAGCAACCGGTCGTTCTGGTCAATCCACTGTAAAGTTGCTTAGGCTTTGACTATATACATCAGGGCTGGGCAACCTGAGTGCGTGTCAAAACCAGCAAAATCTCTGACTCAAAATTCTTCTGCGTGCCAACCCTAATTTTTTGAGAACATGTTACGCCTACTTGATTGATATCTCTTAACGTGTACGTATGTGAAGAACCTTGAAGAAATAATAAAATTCATTTGAGCGACAAAATCACAGTATATGATGATGAAAATACATTTATTTGTTAATGTATACATGTACACTGATAGTCCGACAGAAAACTTTATGACTCCGTTTGATATTATCAGTGGGACTTTTGCTGCTGCATCACTGATGACAGAGGT
>NW_006298965.1:174750-179298 GCF_000327345.1 Myotis davidii | reverse complement strand
AGGCTTTGACAGTCTGTTCTGTCATCTTGTGGGAGGTCTTTGATGTGACTCTTGAGGTTTGGGAAATATCTAAATCTCTCACCATCCACATCCCTCTTAAAGACTTCCAGTTTCTTTTCAAAAGCTTTTATGTAACCAAACATAACATCAAGTGTCTTGCCAGTTCCTTGTAATTTAACATTTAAGTCATTCAAATGTTCACAAAAATTGTAAATGGAGGGTTATAGGAGAGGTTTTCGCGTGCCAGCAAAAGTTACTGGCATGCCCTGTTTGGCACGTGTGCCAGGGGTTGCCCACCTCTGATATAGATGATGTACAAGTCAGCTAAGTCTGGCCTTTTTTCATAATTGTTTTTACCTGTTGAATTATCTAATGTAATGAAATGAGGGTAGGTTCCCAATGAAAGATTTGTTACTGATAACATTATAATTAACTAATTATTAATAAGAGGGATGGAGCAAAGGAAAGGCCTGGTATTATAAGCATGGCCATTTGGGTAGCTTCACCAGAAAGCTGTAATTTCACACTCCCCAGGAAACCATGCAACACACTGGGGGAAGGGGTTCTACAAAGGGGAAATAGACATATGTGCAGTGAAGTTGGGGTAACTAGGCAGTCATATCTAGGGACAGAGATTATTGGTCAGAATGGGCATGGCCACTGAAAGGTCATGAAAATTTGGAAGTACATAATCTCCCAAACAAAGGAATTCTTTCTCTGTGGCTCTTGGCTTGTGGGGCTCTCTTGTTCTTGCTTTTTTGCATTTGCCTGTATAGCCCACGGCTATGTGAACCCTACAGGCAATAGACTGATGGATTGATGGATGAGGATGGGGAACACAATCTAAGCTAGCCAGTTGATGTATTGGACTGCTCCAACGTGGATCAGAAACTCTGGACACTGGCTCTCATTGTAGCCCTATTAAGGCCACAGCTAGACTTCTTTGATGACAGGACTGAGGGAGAGGGGAACTTGGAAACGGAGGGATCTAATTCCACACAAATAAAAATCACTCTTTCTTCCATGTGAGTCTCAGAAAAATATTTTTTTTTCTTGAATATCGCAAAAAGTCTATTCCCAAGGGTAACAGGTGGGGACGAGGACCTCTTTCCACCAGTGACATTAAAGCAGTGGTTCTTAAACTAAGAATCACATAGTATATGTAATATGCTTATTAATATTTAAATTTATGGGCCTCCTTTACAATTCATTAAATCTTAAGTGAGGCCCAAGAAATTATATTTTACCAAACACTCCAGGAACTTTTGGTGCTGATGGTCTTCCTTTTATACTTTGAAGATTTACCCTTCTAAAGCATTTTATAAAACAGCTTAAGGGAATTAATTTTAAGTGACCTATGCTTTAAAATCACTGGAGAATATTATTTTGAACCTTAATTAAAAGAAGCTTAGCAGTACAAAAGAAGCATTGCAAAGTTTTCAAACTTGGATTTTTGCATTAGATGGTCATTGGGAATACGTACATCATCATATTTTCTGTTAGAAAGCCATGCATTGGAAAATCTGGCCTTTGGAGAGACCAAAAATTATCAGGATATCCAAACCATAATGACGAGAGAACCAAATGAGTGAGAAAGTGTGACAGTGATTGGTGACATTTCTGGTACACTTGGCAGTGTTCTAAGCTTCTTACATGTGTTAACTAAATGTCCTCACTATTCTATAAAGCAGGTACTATTATTATTTTGCTTATTTTACAAGTGGAGAAGAAGAGGCTGTAAGGAGTAACCTAATGCTTCTTTCCACAGCAGACACAGCGCCAGCATCATTTTGTACCGAGCAGTCTACCTTGGGGCCTTCACTGCCGCATGTCCTACCAGTAAAGGGCTGGTTCTCCGAGAAACACATTTATGTTTGAACCAAAGAAAGAGCTTTTAAAAAATATTAAAACGAGTTCCTACAAAGGCAAAACCATGAACTGCATGTCAGTTAGAGCTTTTTGATCTTTCGTTCTTATGATTTCTAAAGAAGACCAATCAAGAGAAAAGGAAAGTAATGGCAAAGGCATTTATTAAGTAGTTATTTTCTTGAACATTAGCTCTCTGAATTAATAACTGTAACCTTTTCATTTGCATGAGTGCTTAACTTCTTTTAGAGTCTTAAGAGTCTACAGGAAATGTAGATATCATTTGGCTTGACAATAACTATTTCTCAAATAAATGAAGAATTGGGCTGCTTCTGCACATTTATAAAGATTTTCTACAAGCCAATCAATACAACAATTTGTGTAAACATCCTTAGAATTGTGAAGGGAACTTTAGAAGTAAGTTAAGTCTAGAGAGATTAGGCATTGCAAATGTGATCTAATGTCAAGCTCCATGGAGGGTACCATGAGCGGACAGGGACCTTGTGCCCAGGTGTGATGGACTATGTGTTTGGGCCTCAACCTGGGAGTCTAGGAAAAACGGAGGACGGGTAACCAGCAGTATGAACTTGCTTTGCACCAATGGTTTCTATTTCCCTACGGCTACTGTAATAAATTACCACAAACTTACTGGTTTGAAACAACACAAAGTGATAATCTTAGAGCTCTGCAGGTCAGAAATCTGACACAGATCTCACTGGGCTAAAATCAAAGTGTTAGCAGAGCTGTGTTCCTTTTGGGAGGCTCTAGGGGAAAAACGTCTTCCTTGCCTTTTCCAACTTTTAGAAGCTGCCCACATTCCTTGGATCCTGGCTCTTTGTCTCCATCTTCAAACCCAGCAATGTCAGGTTAAGTTGTTTTCAAACGGTATCACTTTGATTTCCTCTTCTCTCTCCCTCTTCTACTTTTAAGAACCCTTATGAATATGGGATCCACTGAGATAATGGGGGCTGATCATCCTTTTTAAAGGTTAGCTCATTAACAACCTTAATTCCATCTGCAACCTTAACTTCCCTTTTGCCATGTAAGCCAACGTATCCACAGGATCCTGGGAGTAGGAGATAGACATGGATATTTGTGAGAGATCTTTATTCTGCCTACCACAGCTTCCTAAACAGGAAGGGGGCTGGAGAAAAGGGGCGTTGTCCAGGACACAGGGCCCAGTCATTCAAGACTGGATGCTTGTCTTGGCAATTGCAGATCATGGCAGAGCAGGATGGACTATGAGCTGGTTGGTGGGCTGAGGAGGGAGAGCCTGTGTCATCCTTGGAAAAGGTGAAGGGTCCTTGTTGGCTGAGGATTCCTCACCTTCTATGCACTGACTTCATTGAATTGTTTCTAATGTTTGTAAAGAGGGAAAGTCCTAGGGGTTTTTCTCTCAGGAGGGGAAAAGGTCCAGGTGCTCATCAAGTCAGGCCTAGAGACGGGTGGGGAAGAACACTTGTAGAGTGGGAATCTTAATTAAAAAGAGATGAGCCCTAGCTGGTTTGGCTCAGAGGACAGAGCATCGGACTGCAGACCAAAGGGTCCCGGTTCCATTCTGATTCGATTCTGGTAAAGGGCACACACCTCGGTTGCAGGCTCCTCCCTGGCCCGGGCCCTGGTCTGGACTCATGCAAGAGGAAACCAATTGATATGCTTCTCTCACAACAATATTTCTCTCTGTCTTTCCCTCTCTCTTCTATTCTCACCAAAAATCAATGGGAAAATATCCTTGGGTGAGGATTAACAAAAAGGAAAAGAAAAAGATGAAACTCTGAGCCAAATATGTCTTTGATGAAAACTGAGCCAGTCTGTCTTCTTTCCTTCCTTATTTCCTCCTTTCCCTCCCTCCCTCCCTCCCTCCCTTCCTTCCTTCCTTCCTTTAAATTTGGCTGTTGATGCGTTTTGGGGAAACTATGATTATATAAGCACTGCTCTTAGATAAGCAGGCTATATGTTTGTAGGCCCAAAGGTAGGTTCATTGTAAGAGAAAACAATACTAATAATAAGAGCAAGATTCTACATTCACATTTTAAAATTATTATTATTTTCTTCCAATAAAAGCTAAAGCATCAAGTGAGAAAGCATGACTTGCAGGGGAAGGGCCGTGTTATAGAATCTACTTAAAAATGATATTGTTGACTGTTAGGAGTTTTTTTTTTAGTTTTTTTTTTTTAGGTAAGCAAAGTGGAAGGGGTTGGTTTGGACCTACAAGAAAAATCGTATGACCTTTTGGATGAAAACAAAACTAATAATAAGAGCAAGATTCTACATTCACATTTTAAAATTATTATTATTTTCTGCCAATAAAAGCTAAAGCATCAAGTGAAAAAGCATGACTTGCAGGGGAAGGGCTGTGTTATAGAATCTACTTAAAAAATAATATTGTTGACTGTTAGGAGTTTTTTTTTAGTTTTTTTTTTTAGGTAAGCAAAGTGGAAGTGGTTGGTTTGGACCTACAAGAACAATCGTATGACCTTTTGGATGAAAAGAAACCCATAAGTCATTAGTCATCTAGTTGATGTATACATCACACAAAAATGATGCCTGTATATAACTAAAAGACTTTTCTTATTTTTTTCCCCCCTCCAAAGCAGACCAAATCTATCTAGGGTCAGTTTGGTTTATATAGTTATCCAATTCTTATTGTTTGCATGTATGCATGAACAGAATGGGGGAAAC
>NW_006298965.1:163950-174684 GCF_000327345.1 Myotis davidii | reverse complement strand
AAAGCGTAGGTCAGAGTTGCGACACTGGAGACAGAGAGCACACTTTCATGCCATGGAGGAGATGTCTCATTCTTGACCACAAAGGGTAGAAAGTTTGTGTCCTTGACTTTGTTTCTCCCAATGGAGATAGCTCTTTCATGTAGTGCTACTTGGGGGACAGAGGAGTGGACTGGTTGGGGGGTTGGGGATGGCCACAGACTTCCTGTGCAGAGCTACTCCATAGATTTTCAATTTTTGCAATAGCTTTGAAGACTCTCTGTGTAACAACAAAGCGGAAACAAAACTTTAATTTAAGAAGCACCAAACCTGCAGCAAGTCTCTTGTTAAAGGAAGCTTGTGTGAGCACTCACTGGGAGGCAAGAGTTTAAAGGAAAGGTGAGTGGCAACCCAGATGGAAATAAACCAGAAATAGCCATTCGCTAACCATGTATTCCTACAATCTCTTGTTTCTTCATTCCCATTCTTCCATTTTGCCTGGCTCCAGGTGTTTGAAGGATGTTCTAGGCCAGCGATGGCGAACCTTTTGAGCTCAGCGTGTCAGCATTTTGAAAAACCCTAACTTAACTCTGGTGCCGTGTCACATATAGAAATTTTTTGATATTTGCAACCATAGTAAACAAAGACTTATATTTTTGATATTTATTTTATATATTTAAATGCCATTTAACAAAGAAAAATCAACCAAAAAAATGAGTCAGAGGTGACACGTGTGTCATAGGTTCGCCATCACTGTTGTAGGAGGAGGTGTTTGCACAGCAGGGAGTTTTTCTTAAGTATGGCACCCTGTCCTTTCCCCTCAGCAAGTCCCACTTTCACTGTTGGAGTGCTTCTTGCTTAACACACACACAGCCTGAGGCTGCCTCTGCTGATGTGCCTCCCACTATCTCAGTGGTTCCTTCCCTCCTTGGCCAACTTCTCCCCTCATCTGGGTCCTTGATACTCCCCAGACTTCCTTCCTGGTAATACATGTGCTACACATGCAGGATGCATATACATGCTATTTCAATACGCCCACATTTTATGGCGATGGAAGGCACTTTAAGGAGTTCTATTTCCCCATCTGCTGGGATAGTCCGTCTGCTACAGCTTGATGAGCTGTGAGATAAGCAAGGTGATGCATGTGTTCACCAGCCAAAGGAGTATTCCAGGCCCTCCCGCTGCCCTGGTTGGCTTTGCTAACTGTATTTCCTTTTCTCACAGCTCTGGACCACACTCTGCCAGAGCCGTTGCTTTCTCGGTGTGCCCTGTGGGGTGTTTGTTTTCTCCTGCAATGGTTGGTGGCTGGGTGCCTCTTTGTGCATTTCCGCTTGGTGGTCAGGGCTGTTAACACACCCCAGGCTGTGGTTGGCTCTGAGCAGCCTGAGCCCGTGGCCACTGTGGGAATCGGGCATCTGCACTTCCTTATTCTGTAAAAAGTTGCACAGAGCTGTGGGGCTTGGCTGGACATTTTCTGCGGGCAGTGGGAAACCCTTGACGTTTTCACACAGGGAGAGCGAAGGGACTGCCCTAGTTTAAAACCGGGATCCTGCTTTCTTCCTTTCTCTGTGGCACAGAGATACACGAGGGAAAGGGCCTTCATCGTGCAACAGAGACTCAAAGTTGAGATAACTGGTTCACAGTTCCTGTTGTTGTTGTTGGTGCTCTCTGTGTGCCCGTGCGTGTGCCCGTGTGTGTGTGTGTGTGTGTGTGAGAGAGAGAGAGAGAGAGAGAGAGAGAGAGAGAGAGAGAGAGAGAGAGAGAGAGAGAGAGAGAGAGAGAGAGAGAGAGAGAGAGAGAGAGAGAGAGAGAGAGAGAGAGAGAGAGAGAGAGAGAGAGAGAGAGAGAGAGAGATTGAATTTTGAACATTGATTTGAGGCTGGACTGCTTGGGGGTTGTCTGGGTTCAAACAAGTTCATAATCTTGGCTATTATGATCAGATATTAAATACGGACAGTGCAAACCTTAAGGCAGTGGTTCTCAACCTTCTGGCCCTTTAAATACACTTCCTCATGTTGTGACCCAACCATAAAATTATTTTCGTTGCTACTTCATAACTGTAATGTTGCTACTGTTATGAATCATAATGTAAACATCTGATATGCAGGATGGTCTTAGGCGACCCCTGTGAAAGGGTCCTTTGACGGCCAAGGGGTCACGACCCACAGCTTGAGAACCGCTGCCTTAGAGGCATGCCTGTGATGCACGGAGAGCCAAACTTTTAGAGCAGTAGTTCTCAACCTTGGCTGCACATTAGAATCACCTGGGAATCTTTTTCAAATCCTGATTTCTGGGCCTCATCCTCCGGAAATTCTGTTTCTTTGTGACTAATGTTGTGGCCCCACCCCATAACAAAGAAACAGAGTTTCTGGAGGATGAGGCCCAGACATCAGGATTTGAAAAAGATTCCCAGGTGATTCTAATGTGCAGCCAAGGTTGAGAACCGCCGCTTTACATACTCTCTGCAGGGACCTGAAGACACCTGTGGTAGCCCTTGCCAGGAGAGAAGAGTTTCGGTGTCTGTGGTGAAGTGGTTTTTGAGGAAGCATCTCCCACCCCGCCCGCCCCTTTGCCTTCACGGTATAGAATTGATAGTTGGAGGGTGCTTCCTTGAGTTTTGTTTTTATAGGCCTCAAGCTCCTTTTCCCTTCAAAGTATTCCAATTTCGGCCATTGGTGAATTCTCCCCACTAACCCACAGCTGAATTATTTGTAATCAGCACCACCATCCTTTAGATGGAGGCTCTGGAAATCCCCCGACATCCTTTCTTGCCAAATTCATCTCTGGTTGCCCGCCCACAATATTTTCTTTTCTTAATCTGGCCAGACATCTGTGAGTTGTTTTGGCGCATGCGTGCAGCATGCCAGAGTCTGACCCAGCAGCATGCTGCTTTGGTTTGAGAAGCTCGTCAGTGGGACAGAGGCCACAGGCCGCCTCTAGGACAGTGTAAGGTCTTCGGATGCAGGAAGAACTGAGCTAGAATTTCTTCCCGGGGGGTGTAAGTGGTTAAAATGTTATCTGGAGTATTACAATCACAAGCATGTTAGCATCACAAGGAATTCATCCAGGCTTCTGGTTCTTCAAGATTTATTGACAAGGTGGTCTTCAGAGCTCAACGCTCAAAGGTCTCTCTCTGTAAAACTTCTCAGATACTTTTCTCCACTGTTCAAAAATATGTTTGGATGGATGATATCTATAATACTGTCAAGAATAAAAATATAAGTTTAAAATGTTTGGAATTTGAGCATGTGTACATTCATTCTCATTCTTAATTGAAAAATATTTCTGATCCTTGGTTTTTGTTTTGTGGTTAAAAGGAGAAAGAAAAGCAATATATATTTTTTTGAGCACAAGCTAGATGATAGGCAAGAAATAGGTGCATTAGTTAGCCCACCCGGATGCCAAAGAGGTGGTTGCTGAGATTGTCAGAATCCAGTGGAGAAGGAGGCTCCCTGAGCAATTACGAGCAAGCCTGGGTCAAGGCATGGAGAAGACAGGACCGGTGGTAGCTGCTCACTAGCAATATCCCTGCCCCGCCCCCCAGATCAGTGATTTCCAGTTGTTTCAGGTGGTCAGTTTGCATCTTGGGGCCTCCTCAGCTCCCTCCTGAGCCAGATTTCCTTTTCTCATGACTATTATACTCCCTGCTCTTTCCAGGGTCCTGCCTTCTGGCTCTGTCCCCAGGTGGTCTTACTTTATTTCCGATTATTCATTTTCTTTGGAATTTATACTTGTGAGGTCTCAACTACAGACTAGGTAGAGTGTCAGAGGCAAATATGGCCCCGGATTTGTCTCTGCTTCCCACCATCTCCACTCACCACCTGTGAACTAAACTTGGGTCCCAGGCCCACAGAGCTTTGCAGTCTGCTGGTGGCTAAGAGTACAAGCTTTATTTTGAATTTAAAGAGACATTGGAAATATTTTTTTTAACAAATTATATTAAACACTTAAACCATTTGAAAATGTTTGACATTAATTTATATTAAAAATAATGACATTCATAGAGGACATCCTGTTATCAGCCAATATGAAATTTACTTAAATCTAGTATTTTGTGTATGCTTAACTGTTAATGCTTTCTAAAATCTAATTATTATATTGATTTAGCTTCATAAGGTTAAGCACGTGCTTGTAATACTCCAGATAACATTTTAAAATAGAAAACATTTATACCAGTAAGGAAATAATAAAAAACATAAATTACCCGGAAGGACTTGAGTAAAAGGCTCTGTGTTCAGATGCAAGAGAACTTGGCTGTCTGCTCCTAGGCCTAAAGCAATCTGCCTGACAAGGTATTTGCATTCTAATCAGTAACTTCTGAACACCCAAAGCTCCAGGTTCAAAGGTTGGCTCTTTGTCAGTGTGTGCTCCTGTCATATTTTAGGACTGCATTTCCTGAATCACAGTGGAATGGGTTTTGCCCCACCCATTCAGAAGGGTTAAAATGCCTATGAAAATGCCTGTCCCTCATGTGGCCGGCAACCACCTGAGACCAGTCATGATAAAAGGAGGGGCTAACTTACTAGAAAATGCGGAGCTTAATTCACTGTACACTTGATCTAAAAATGCAAACATAGTCCAGCCTTCTTAAGTCCAGTGTATGGGGGTTCTTCTCTTTTCAGTCCAAGGTCAGTGGTAGCTCTTTGGCCTTTAAAACTTGATGTCTGGTTCTGGGAAAAGATAATGGGGATTAGAAATTCCACTGACATGGCCAGCATGGTTATTGTTCTTTATCAAATCCAGGCATGAAGACAGAATTAAGTACTTTTCCTTTTCATTGTGCCATGCTTAACTTCCACAGTTTCACATTGCCATAAAAAAAATGACGCTTCATACTCTACTAACTTCCCAAAAGAATTGGAAGCACAAGAGAAGAGAATTAGCCAGGCAGAGTCTCACGTTAACCCAGGTGCTCTGAGGCCTTCCTTGTAGAAAAAACAGGTTAAGCTCCAGGTAATTTCCTTTTTATTACCTCCTTGCATAAGGAATACTGAAAAGTTTGACATGTTCTTTATATGGAATTGTGTCAAACCCTATCAATTCCATCTAAGGAAAACCAGACTTCCTTTACACTGCCTCATGAACTATATGTGTATGTCTATGTGTTTCCAGTCTTCATAAATATGAACTTTTCTATTTTGCTTTGTAGCACCACAGAACTATGTAGATCAGTGGTTTTGATGACAGTTTCCAGCCTTCTTGTTATTTCTAGCCTTTTGCCCCTGAACAGATGGAACGGGTATCTGTGTTAGTGTCCATATCTTTCTAGGGTTGCATGTGTTTTGTAGTTGGGCATAACTCAACTTCATTAATTTTTGTTGGCTACTTTCAAATGGTAATTTTAAGCCCTGAAAGGCCCCAATATTTGACAGATCCTTTGATGGCTTTCAACATGTTGATTAAGTTACCCGCTATGTTTTCTCCAGATGCCAGCCATCCAGAGCCACTGAAACATTGGGTTCTTACCAACATTCACTTAGGACAGTAGAAGACGTAAGTTACAAGTTCAAGCTAAGATTTTCACATTGGGAATTTTGTGCATATTCATGCAGGCAAATTTCAATTCTCATTGTACTGGTCTACCAAGTGGTAGCTCACATCCCTTGCTTTGCATAAATTCTAGTTTTGAGCACATGTTACCTTGTCAACTTGGCAATACATTCTCTTTTCCTAACATGGTTTCTCCTTTGCCTACAAAACCCCCAACTTTCCTGTGGCCATTCATACTTGTCTTAGTCAATGACTAAGAAAGCGAATGGATTTACATTAAAACCATTGCTTACCTATAAATACCTGAAGATAAAAAAAAAAACTCCTCTGCCCTTTGTTTAGCTAAAACTTTACTTCCCTTCTTTTCTTTTTTTAAAACATTTTTTCTTTAAGTTCTACTTCTTAACTATTTCTTTATCACTCACTTTAAAGATCTCCATATATACCTTAAAGGAGAAATTTAGGCAGAATTTTAAACTCTTATCACCTAGTGGCAAGAGTAGAAATGTAACTTGCCTTTCCTTGTCCCTGTTCTTAACAGACCCAGAGAAGTGTCCTTCTGTGTTTAGTGCTCTGTGACCCGCAGCTCTAAAGTAGAGTTGCCTTTGGGTTTCCTCAGCTTGACCAAATGTTACAGAATCTGAGGGGTCCAGGGTCTTTGCCATCTCTGGGAAGGAAACTGAATAAAAGCTTTCACATTAGAAGTCTTCTAAAAATTGTCAGCTCTTTAAATGCAAATTGATCTCTTTATGACTCTAATATGTTTTCTCTAACAAACACAAAATCAAAAGTACATAAAACAACAAGAAGCGAGTCCCCTGCCTTATTATAGAGAGATGCCCTTAGGAACAACCTGTGCTGGTCTCTGTCCAGGCAGCACTGTATTTGGGGCAATTATTCTTACTTTTTACACTACTAAATATAATGCATTTTTCTCTCAAGAATAAAAAAAATCAAAGCAATAATATAGATTATAATATATGTATTGCATGTGTGTATGTATATATATATATATTATATACACACAATATACATATAGACATGCACACTGTACACACTCAATATATACATATAATGTATAAATATCATGTTATATAAATATAGTAATTTATATTATATTATAATATACTTTATAATATTTACATAAGTAATTACATTATATACTAGAGGCTTAGTGCACAAAATTTTGCAGGGTGGGGGGTGCCCCTCAGCCTAGCCTGCACCCTCTCCAATTCAGGATCCCTCTCACAATCCGGGACCTCTGGCTCCTTACTGCTCACCTGCCTGCCAGCCTGATAACTCCTAACCGCCTCTGGCTGCTGGCCTGGCCACCCCTAACTGCCTCCCTCCACCAGCATGGTTGCCCCTAACTACCCCACCCCCCGCAGGCCTGGTTGCCCCCAACTGCCCCCCTGCTGGCCTGGTCACCCCTCACTGCCCTCCTTCCTGGCCTGGTCACCTCACATAGCATGCTGTTTGGTTGTTTGGTTGTCCCTCACTAATCCCCCTGTTGTGAGGTTGTTGCCCTACTCAGCCTGTTTGGTCATCTGTTTGGTTGCGATTGCCCCTGGCTCTTTATATATATAGATATACTAGAAGCTCAGTGCATGAATTCATGCCCGGGTGGGGTCCCTCAGCCTGGCCATCGGGTGATTGAGGCCTATCGGGAGGCCAGCCGGCTGAGGGAAGGGGCTGTGGGAGGTTGGCTGGCCACAGGAGGTTGGCTGTGGGAGTGCACTGACCACAAGTGGGCAGCTCCTGCATTGAGCATCTGCCCCTTGGTGATCAGTGTACATCATAGTGACTGGTTGACCTGTCGTTCTGGTTGTTTGGTCTTAACGGAAGCTTAGGCTTTTATATATATAGATAATTTACTTTTGAACCCACAACATAATTTAAAAAACTGATCCTGCCCATGAAATTATTATCATCCTCATTCAGGGAAATGAATGGGAAGATGACTGTCTGACTTGTTTTCTTTTTTCCAGAGAAGCAAGAAAGAGAAGATGGTTGATGTACACAAAAGACACGTAGCCTAAGAAGAGGACTTCTGGACTTACCATGACCTGTGGGACCTCAGGTAAGGCACTTAACGTCTTGAAATCTTAGTTGTTATATTTGTAAAACAAGTTCTGGCTTATTATTTGAAATAGGGACACATGTTGAGATGAAAAGTCTAAGCAATTTGTTTATGAAGCAGCAACTATATAGATTGTTTCCTGGTCACTAATGAAACCATCAGAAGATTATTGTTGTAAGATACTGTCAGTTTATAGCCATGTTTGGAGGATAAATTTGGTGAAGGGTCATGGCATATGTGCTGGGAAACATGGTGAGATGAAATGCCTAAAACTGGGAAATATTAACAATGACAGATCTTAGGTAGTTGGGAAAATGTTTGCGAGTTTAATCAACAAAATGACAGAATCTGAAGTTGAAAATGTACAATTCCATTTTCTTCTGAATGTAAAAAGCTCATGTTCTTATTATGAGACAACAAGTCCCCGAAGACTTTGCTTTTAGGCTAAGCAATGCCATGGGTCTTAAGTTACACAAGAGATTTGAGTGTGTTAGGTTGCAGTAATGACTGCTCTGAGAGTTCCATTAAGCATCCTGCATTTCTACCAGTGAGCTAGAGTGCAATTCAAAACAGGCTGCAGTTAGCAAGGCTTGAGGAAAATAGAAATGAACAGCAATGTCACAGCAGAAGTGAAAGGAGGCAGTACACATCCACCAACAGTTCACGGGTTTATGGGGAGTAAGGAGTAATCTGAAAATATACCCGAGAAGAAACATATGTGTGAGGGGAGCCTTGGAGGACACACAGGTATGAATCATGACCTCTGAGGGCACCTAAAAATGGGGCATGTGTGCAAAACTCAAGGATTTCAGTTCTGCTTTAAAGGTAAAGGGAAGTGTAACAGTATGAGGGACCTGGCACACTGATAACATTGTCAGTTCCCATTTTCAGTTCACATGAGGGAGCGTCCCCTGCTCCCCGCCTCTAACCACACCCCAAGGCACACATATTCAGGTAAACTGAGTGGAATATTTTATTGTTTTTTATTATGAAAGTCAGTGGTCACAGGCCAAGAAAATAACCTACTCTAAATTCTAAATCTGTCTTTAAATGCTCAAAGACTCAAGTCTTAGTAAGAGATACAAATATATTCAGTCTAAACTCCCCACTAACAGGAAATTCAGATGAAAACAATAGTGAGATCATCTTTTTGCCTATTAGTCTGGGGAAAAGTAATCATGTGTCAGATGGTGTTGCCCTACCCATGTACTCTTAGCTGGCCCCTAATTTCACCAGCAGACATGTCTTAGACATGCCACCAACTTCCAGGAACTTTCCCCCAGCGGGACAGAGGAACATGCCCTGCTCCTGCACAAGCCAGATGGGAGTGACTGGAAGATAATGCGTTGGAGTTACCGTCAATCACTGAGGGTTGTTGGATAAATACTCCACTTTCTTGCCTTTTGTTGAGATAATTCTAACTTGTGTTGTACACAGTCTGTCTGAAGGTCTCTGGGATGATTGAGACCCAGTTGTCCAGAGAATAGGGTGATCAATTCATTTCAGATTTCCTGGAACTGTCTCAGTTTTAGTATGGAAAGGCTTGTGTCCTGGGAACCCCCTCAATCCCACATAAACTCTACCATAGAGGTAGCTGGTGTGCACTCTTTATTGGTTTTCCTCCCTTTCCTGTCTCACTTCCCCAGTCCCAGGGATTCCCGGGATCATCTCCTAAATAAACTACTGCATACTTGGAATTATGATTTTTTTTCAATGTCTTTCAGCTGGACCAGATTCTAAGTTGTTAGGGTAGGAGCCCTGTTTCTGCTCAACACAGAAGTCTTTTACATCTTACTGTTATTCATCCTGATTCAAGAGTTTCAAAAAGTACAAATGGAATAGTGACAAAAAATCAGCTTGTGAACAGTGCTATCTAGACCCAGTGCTTTGGTGGTGCATTTTCTCATTTAGTTTTCAGAGCAACCTTGTCATTTAATGTAATTATTCTCAGTTTCCAGAAAGTTAAGGCTTAGGATTCTTTGCTCATAAACACACAGCCAAGCAGTGACCATATTCTCACCAGTAACCCCAAGTCTTGCTCACTGCACTATGAGGCTCACTGTAACTAGCCAGTAGGTTACTTCTCAAACCCACACACATTCATAGAATTATATGGGAAAGCAAATCTTGAGACAGAAAACCATGGGCCACAATGGGTTGTCTCTTCCTGATAGTTTTCACTGCATTTTTTAAAAAAATATTTTTTAATTGATTTTATGGAGGAAGGGAGAGGGAGGAGGCGGGAGGGCGGGAGGTAGAGAGAGAGAGAGAGAGAGAGAGAGAAAATCCATGATGAGAGAGAATCATTGATCAACTGCCTCTTGCGTGGTACAAATGGAATCAAGTGACAAAACCAGGGCATATGGCCTGACCTGGAATTGAACCATGACCTCCTGGTTCATAGGTTGGTGCTCAAGCACTGGGCCATGCCAGCTGCTCAAGCACTGGGCCATGCCAGCTGGCCTTCACTGCATTTTTTCCCTCCAAATCTATTCAATCCTGCTGCCAATAGCATATTTTGCTATCATAGTCTTTTAAGTCAATGCTGTTTCTCCTCTCAAACACTTGAGAGATTTCTGATCTTTGTAATTTAGTAACATTTGATTTCCTGAATAAAGAAACAAGAAAACAAGAAAAGCAGGAGGTTTAGGTAGACAGCTATAGTTGATTTCAGTTTCTGTTTGCCCTTGTAATTATGGTTTGCCTTATGAAAACTACAAGTGTTTGAAATATATTTTCTGTACATGTGGCTTTTCTCATCTTCTTCAAGAGCAGTCCATCATATATAAGAAACTAATCCCAACAGATCGTTTTTCTTTTTAAGAACTTTTTAGGTCACTCCTATGCTTCAGTTTGGTTGCAATGTAATATTACACTGTGAGATAGAGGGAGAATGTGCCTCTGACAGCTCTTGCTGTCAATACTAATTGTGGAGTTTAAGAAAAATTAAAATGGTGAGGAATGTTTCAGATGTTCCTCCTTTCCGGCTCCCCACTCCTGCTCCTCCTCCTCCTTTTACATGCATGGGCTGCATGTGTTTCTGGAAGGAGAGGAAGGGGACTCATTTCCCCCCCACCCCCCATGCTGAGTTTAAGAACAGCAGGAGCCTACTTAAAAGCCAGTCCTCTTCTCCCCGCCCCACGCCCACCCACCCTGCAACTCCCCCCACCACTCCAGGTGGCATTTAG
>NW_006298965.1:162503-163898 GCF_000327345.1 Myotis davidii | reverse complement strand
CTGTCAATACTAATTGTGGAGTTTAAGAAAAATTAAAATGGTGAAGAATGTTTCAGATGTTCCTCCTTTCCGGCTCCTCACTCCTGCTCCTCCTCCTCCTTTTACATGCATGGATGCATGGGCTGCATGTGCTTCTGGAAGGAGAGGAAGGGGACTCGTCCCCCTCACCCCCCATGCTGAGTTTAAGAACAGCAGGGTCCTACTTAAAAGCCACTCCTCTTCTACCCGCCCCACGCGCACCCCCCCTGCAACTCCCCCCACCACTCCAGGTGGCATTTAGTTAAATAAAGCCAATTCCTTCAGAACACATTTGGCATTGCTTCTTTTGTACCTTGTTTACCTGTGTGAAGACATAAATGATTGGCAAGAGCAGGACAAACAGATGTAAGCCAGGTTGGGGTCATGTGACCATCATGTGAGAGCAGTTTTACAGTAACATCATGATTTTGAAAAGATGCCTTTTTCTTCCATAAAATAATAGAGGAATCAGATGATAAAGCTTTCTAGGTAGTCTCTTTGCCTGCGCTAATTCTAGACAGCCCTGCTTTAAAAAAGGAACTCCTGATACTATATTCTTATAATCCTTCTAGAAGAAATATTTGTAATTCCTGTTATTTATTGTTATTTTAAGTAACATAATGTTCACTCAGCCTATCTTATCTAAATATCCTTTTTGTAATTAAAGGCTGTCCAGATTAGTGAAAATAGAAAATTGTTCTGCTATCTATAATCTACACCTGTAATCTCTATACACAGGCTTGAAAAAAAGTAAAATCTTATCTCCATTTTTCTAAATAACTTACATTCTTTGGCCCTATTTCCAACCCTTTTACCATATATTTCTCATATTCCTGGAATACATGTTACAAATGGAAATTCCTAGGTCTTACTCCTCAAGCATCTTCAATGAGATGGGGCACTGGGAATCTGTAGGTTTTGCAAGATTTCCAGGTGATTTTTATGCACTGAAATATTTGAGATCTACCAGAATAGCAAGATTGGTCTTCTTTTACATATTATTCTAATAAGTGTTTCTGGTGAGTGGTTTTGCTTTTTACACTAGCTGGTTGTCCTATCTTAGCAGGTCTAGGTTCTCCTTGTCTTTGGTAAGAAAGCCTCAGAATAGAAGGTCAATTGGATCAATTGCACCAAAGGGCATATTTTCATGATGCATCACAGTTTTGGTCTGTAGGGACCCAGGACTTGATGGGTTCAGTTTCTGAATTCTAAGAACCAATAATTCAAGCTACAACCATGGTCCTGGGGATCTTTATCCAAGCCTGGTACAGGTGATAAGGTCATGGTGTACTGGGGAACCAGGCTAAAGAGATTAGAGATCCTGACCAAACATACCCAAGAGGTCAGAAGAGGAAGAGATGACTGCGCTTCCTGTTA
>NW_006298965.1:151388-162244 GCF_000327345.1 Myotis davidii | reverse complement strand
TTATCTTTGGCTTGATAATTAGAAGGTCTAATTAATTATTGTACACTGAACATAATGCGTGCATTTTGAGCATGCACCAAGGAATCATTAAGATGCTTTATACATTTTCTCCCCAGTGGGATTCAAGAATAGTTTGTTGGCCAGGAACTCGTCAGTACAGAAGGAAACCAAGTTAACCATGCTGCCAGGGCCACTTGGGTCTAGAGTTCTGCAGTGCTCTTGGAGCCGTTCTCAACATTGTGCCCACTTAGCCAGGCTGCATAAGGCAGTGCTCCGAGGACACACACTGTCCATGTCCCCATTAGATGAGGTTGGAGGTGAGCAGTCAGGTGTGGAGTCTCACCTCATTGGACAATTAAATAAGGTGCTAGAATGGAAACTGACTTACTTAGAGCCTAACTTGTGAAGGAAATGGAGGTACACTTCTTGTAGAGGTGAGCATCAGCCCAGGTGAAAGGAGCTTTTCAGAGATTTCACAGCACTGCTATTAGGACATTTAGTATAGATGAGCTAGATAGTACATATATATCAGTATGTAAATTTGTTTTAAAAGATGCCCAATAAGGAGAACAATAAAATATTGAGAATTCTATGCTGCCTGTGCTGTCTCTACAGGCCAATGATGGCCACTGGCACTACATGTCCCTTCGTTAAAAACACCATATGTTCATCATGGCCAAGGTTATGAACTCTTACCATGTGGTAGCCTTTATAAAGCCTCACAACAATACCTAGGGTGGTTTCCTGCTATCTTCCTCCTTTTACAGATGAGGAAATTGAAACTTAGCAATATTAACTTTTCTAAGATCACACAACCAGCAGGGGCAGGCCTGATTCTGAACTGGCTGTCCCAACTCCAGAGTTTATGCTCCTACCCATGATATATGGTATCTCCTTCGGGTGAAAAATTGGCGAAACATGCAAGCAGATGAAAGTAAATGAGTGGGTCTGAATTGTTTTTGTGAAATTATTTAAGAAACTAGTTGACTGCCATGATTTAAGAGGTGGGAGATAGAAGTTCAGGGCCCTAAAAGCTAAAGATCTCTTCCAAAGCCTTTTATTTACAGCCAGGGAAAATAAGTTGCATTGCCAAGGACTCTTCATTCCTTCACTTTTCCAGAGCCAAACAGGCAAGTTTTGTTCATTTAATTCTTAGGAGGCTAGAATGGACCAAACTTTTTGTTATTCTATATTATTTGTCATTTTGCCAAGTCCCACCTCATCTGTTGCTCATTCTGTGTTGGCCTTGTCTGAGTATTGTCTACTGGGGTAAGATGTGGAGTGGGAATAATGTACTTTATCACTGAGTTGTCCTCACGCCTGCTGACAAGTGTCATCTGTGATTGTTTTTCTTAGCGGACACCCCAGTTGTTTTTAGACTCAGGGTCCCCATTTATTTCCCCCATCACATTCAATATAGTACTTAACACTGGTTCTGGACAGGTGTTGGCCCCTCCTTGATCATATACTTCCTGTTTAGCCATGATGAAATTATTGCTTACATTTCCTACTCAACTCCTGAAACTTAGATTTAATCTGTTAGCACAACGTGTACATTTCCTGTTTGTTCTTGTCCTAAATCAACCTGTATATGTTCAGCCTTTGCCCAATGGGGAGGGTGACATCTACCCCAGCTAAACATGGGTGCTTTTATTTTCATTTCCGTATCCACCCATGTTTTCTAAACAGATTTGGTCTGGACTTTCTACTCTAAGCTAGGTAATATATCAAAATGTCATTTATCTTTGAATTCCACATGTTTCAAACCCTACTTACTTAATAAGTATTTTTTAAAAAATGAATGAATTTAAAATGGCTTAAAGATTACATTCTTTTTTAAAATTTTATTTAAAAAATAGATTTTTATTGCTTTCAGAGAGGAAGAGAGAGAGAGAAGGAGATAGAGACATCAATGATGACAGAGCATTATTGATCATCTGCCTCCTGCATGCTCCCTACTGGGGATTAAGACCACAACCTGGGCATGTGCCCTGATCAGGAATTGAATGCGTGACCTCCTGGTTCATAGGTTGATTCTCAACCACTGAGCAGCACCGGCTGGGCAAGATTAGATTCTTTAGGTAAAGAACTTCATAATTAGCCACCAGTGGCGACTTTCCTGTAATCCAATCAGGAAACCCTGGATTCTGCCTCCTGGGAGTATTAAAGATAAAGTAGCTAATAATGAGGCAATGACCATCGCAGTGTGATTAATGATCAATTGCTAAGTAGCAGGTGATATGCAATTCTCAGGTATTATTTTATTCTCATCCTGTAATTTGTGGCATCTTGAAGGTCTACCGTGGTGCTGCATCCCCTGTATTTTCTGATGTTGATTTGCACAGGCATGTATTGTGCAGTGGAGTCTGAGTGGTAATGTTTGGCAAGTAGGAGGGATCTTTCATTTGCTTTCAATGATTCAAACATGTTTCTATAACAACTGTTTTGTTTGTTTCCTTAGTTTATTTTTAGTAATATACATTTTTTGAAGCTTGATCAGGGACCAGATGGTCACATCTTGCATACTTGAATTTTTATACAGCTCCTCTTTTAGTTCATACTATTTGGTCATTTGTCTGCACAAGTGGCAGAGCCAGCTTTAAAATTATCTATAAGTGTGAGGGCCAATTTTGAATAGGTCATTAGGAAGTGCTACCAACAACAGTAGAACTAAATCCCATGAATTTTACTATTTTTGACACTTTTGAGTAATAATCAGAGGAAAAGTCAGCCAACATAATTGACTAAAATGGTTAAAGAATTTTGATCCAAATGTGCAATTTACATGTACAGTTTGAGATCTAAAATTAATATACTAAAATTGAAAATACTCTGTAGCAATTACTTGACTGACTTATCTTTCCTTGATTAGAATCTCTTAGATGGTTATATGAAGGAACTTAGTGTTCCTTCGGTGTATTTTCAGGATTTATTTGTCCAATGTTTATTTTTGTACAACCATTAATTATGAATTATAAAGATGACAGGCATGTTTTATCAGTGGCTATTGATGGAGAGGCATCCTGGGTCTGTCCCAGACATGATTTTAATTATCTTCTACTTCTCTATGCTAACCTTGGACAGGATGAAAGTCTGGGATTTTTTAACGGTTCCAATATACACTTTTTTATGCTGGTAGGAGTAGAGAGAATGTTGGCCCGGGACTCCAGAAACCTGGCTTTTAGATTCTCCTCTATACCAGTAAGCTATGTGATGTTTAGAAAATCTTTTTTTGTTGTTGCAGACCTTCATTTCTTTACCTGTTAAGATAAAAGAAAGATTGAACTAAAGATTGAATTCTCATGATGCTTGTAGCATAGCCATACTATGAGATAGATCTGTTTTATTTATATTCCTGAGTCTGGAAAGATATTATCTTCTTAAGCAATGGAAAATTGAGCTACTCTTTCAGCAGCAAAAGTGAACCGGGGGCTGTTTATGGCCTGTAATCCAATCAGGAAACCCTGGATTCTGCCTCCTGGGAGTATTAAAGATAAAGTAGCTAATAATGAGGCAATGACCATCGCAGTGTGATTAATGATCAATTGCTAAGTAGCAGGTGATATGCAATTCTCAGGTATTAGTTTATTCTCATCACAGTCCTGAGAGGTTAAATTTTCCATGTGAGAAAATTGAGGGCAAATGAATTGAACAATTTTCTGAAGATTCTGAGTCTGGCAAATTTCCAAACCAGAATTCAAAGCCAGGTTCTGCTTCAATCCAAAAGCCACTTTTGATCTCGAGCTCCAGGCTTCCATCTGCAAAACTCACTCATCTTCCTTTATACAAATATGTATTGTCTTGGGCACTGCTCTAGAACAGATGACTGGGATGGAGAACAAACAGGCAAAGCATTCCTTCATGGAGCTCACACCCTAGCAAGGGCAGATCGCATCGGTAAATGTAATCAATGAGTGAGTTACATGATGTGTCAACCAATGCTAAGTGTTATGGAAAAAGCAAAAGCAAGGCTGGATGAAGGGACTTGGAAATGTGTGTGAAGGAGGGGCTGGGCTGCAGCTTTAAGTTGAATGGTCCAGGGGGGCTTCATTGGGGTGATCATTTTTGGTGAAGGATTTGAGGGAGGAGAGGAAATTAGTTATGTGACTATCTAGAAGCAGATCATTTCAGGCAGCGAGAACAGCAAGGCCCTAGTGGGGTGGGGCGTGTGCCTGGTTTTAGCAACTCAGTTATTTCCGACAGATAAATAGCCACAATAAAGAGAACACTGAGAACCTAATTTAGACCGTTCCACTCCTTCTCACGGTTTTATTTATTTGTTTTATAAGCAGGTTGATTTCTCTCTTCTTATCAGCATGTTCCATCCTGCTTACCCATCTGTCGACTTGAAAAGTTTCTTTCCCACAGAAGGCTTTTCAGCCCTCATTTCACTTTGCTCCAGCACAGCGTTTCTCAAGCTTCCTGACCGCCGGACGCTTTTATACCCACAAGATCTACTGAGGACCCAGAGTTGTTATGTGGGTTATGCTTATTAATATGTAATGTATTAGAAATTAAAACAGAATATTTATTTATTAATTTGTTAAAAAGGATACACTTGTTGCATGTTAACATCAATTACATATTTTTCTGAAAAATAACTATTTTCCAGATACCCTCTTTAATAATGGGAATAGTGCAATTCTCAGGTATTATTTTATTCTCACCACAGTCCTGTGAGGTTAAATTTTACGTGTGAGAAAATTGAAAGCAAACGAATTTAACAATTTGCTGACGATTATGAGTTTGCCAAATAGTGGGAATTATTTTAGTTTTTTTTGTTTTTTTTGCAAACCTCCCTAGTGGTTGGGTCAATAGAAGACAACTGTATTCTCATAGCTGCTTCTGTATTTAATTTCTTATTGAAGCTTGTTGTTGTTTCTGTTGAAGCTTCTGAAGAAAATCTGAATATGGGTTGACCCTGTGACTGTAGTTAATACAGGACTACCAGCATAGTCACTCCTATTCATCTGTGCATTGTCAGATGGACAGGAACAGATAGGGCTAAAACATGAACAATGGAACCCTCTGGGAAGTCTAGGGGGCCTTATCGAACCCATGCTATCATGCTCAGTGTTTAACCTACTGACCTCCGGTGGCTTCCTAAATTACCTGAAGACATAACTCAAATTGCTTACACTGACTCACAAGACTCTTCATGGCCTGGCCTCTGCGGACCTCTTTGACCGTGTCTACCATCATTTCCCCTCATTCACAGTGGTGCCTCGCAGTGACAGTGTTTCCATTCCAGAAGGTGCTTGGGCGCTCAGTTTAATTGGTGATGGCCTGTCAGATAGGCTTTCTAATCAGTTGCTTAGGGTACAGCCAAGATACAGACTCCAAAGGGAATTTTGGAAATCATTTATTTAATAAAAGCAATGAAATTGTGTGAAAAATAAAATACTTCTGGATTTTAAAAACCTCCTATTTAATCCATAACTATTTATGGCACACCTACTTTGTGTTGTGCATCATTTTAGGCATTTGGGTCATGTCAGTGAACAAAAAAAAATTTCTACCCTTGTGGACCTTAGATTCCTGCATGAGAGGCAGACAATAAGCAATAGACAGAATAAGGAAGGCCAGCAGTGCTGGTAGGAGTAGAGAGAATGTAGTAAATGCTATGAAAAAAAAAGCAGAGAAAAAGTGGTTGAAAAAGAGGGGTACAGATGGGAAAAGAAAATGACATTTGAGCAAAGACCAGGAGAAGGTGGAAAATTATCCATTCAGATAACAGAGGGGAAGGGTCCTCATGCTGCCTCAAGTTGGGAGGAAAGGAGGGGGCCAGGCCAGTGTAACTGGAGGAGAGGAAGTAAGCGGTGTGTTCACCAAGGCAATCCTGCGTGTCCATGAGTGTGCGCATGCGTGTCTGTGTGTGTGCATGTGTGTCTCTGTGTGTGTGCATGGAAGGCCATCTAGTTTAGATATATATCTTAAGTGTCATTTATGGAGAAGGGAACCATCTCATATTGAAAATTCCAGTTTCCCTGACTCCTGTGCTTTTCGGAATTAGTTTTAGGGATAAGTTATTAATTTGCATACTTTTATAACCTGTAAAAACTTATTGTAAAGTGCTTTGAAATCAGTGCTGGCAGAAATCGAAGAGTCTAGTGAAAGAGGTTTCACTTGAAGTTGTAACGAAAACATTTCTTTCCTGCTTGCACGGCAGGGCAGAGAGGATTGGAGTGAGGACTCGACCTTTATAACCTCCCTGCCCTCCTCGGCCTCACTGAAATGGGGGAGAATCTGCTGGAGTGTCAGGCTCCAGTCCAGGGGGACCGCTGTGGGGGGCGGTCCTCCGACACAGGAAGCAGCTCCCGAGTCTGGTGAAGGTTTCTGCCTTCTGTTCTCCGTGTGCTGGGCGGACAGGAGAGTAGAAATGCTGAGTGCTGCATTGTATAGGATGGAAATGCTCCACAGGACAGCTGACCAGCAGCTTTAGCATCCCCTGGAAACATGATAGAACGGCAGACTCTCGGGGCTGGGTGCTGGCAGCACAGAGCTACTATGATGAGTGAGGCCTCTGTCCTTCCTTCTCCAAAAGAGGATCTGGACCGTGGCTGTCCATTAGACTCCCTGGGGAATTTAGAAAAGCAGAATAAGATCCGCAGCACGGCCTCTGGACCAGAGATTCTGATTGAATTAGTCTAGGGATAGGCCAAGGGCAAGGTCATCGGTATTTTTTAACTCTCCCTGAGTAAGTCAAACGTGCAGAATCACTGTGGTAGGACAGATGGCTCACCTCAACGCTGCTGACATTTTGAACCTGGTAATTCTTAGTTGTCGGGGACTGTCCTGTGCATTGCAAGATATTTAGCCACATCCCCAACCGTTATCTATTAGATGCCCATAGAACCCCTGCCCCCATTGGTGACAGTCTCAGATGCTGGCAAATGTCCCTGGGGGAGCACAATTGTCCCAGTTGGGAACTATTGCTCTCCAGCAGCGGTTGCAGCCAGTGAGCAGCAAGAATGTTTGCAACATGCAACACCTGCCTGCATAGTCAGGAGCACTGACCTCTTCTCCCTTAGCTTGCAAAAAAATGTTTTGGTGTTCTGCAGAATGTTCGTAATTAGTTTATGTGTGCCATGAGATGAAAAAGGTTGAAAATCACTGCTCTACAGCAACAATTCTCAAAATTTACTGCACAATTCCCAAGTGGAAGTGTAATGCTAACTGCGTGTGTAATTTAAAAATTTTTAGTAGCCACATTCAAATAAGCAAATTAAGGCAGGTGAAACTAAGTTTAATAACATAGCTAATTTAACCCAATATATCAAAATAGTATTTCAACCGACATTCGATATAAAAATTATTAATAAGGTATTTTACATTCTTTTTTTTCGAGTACTGGAAATCTGGAGTGTGATCTACACTTACAGTGAACTTCGATTCAGACCAGACAAGTTTCGTTTGAGTGCTTAGTAGCCACATGTGGTCAGTGGCTTCTGCATTAGGGTTTAGAAGCCATTGTAATCGCCCCAGGATCTCACCCAGAGCTTCTGATTGAGTGCATCCAGGGCTTTGTATTTCTAACAAGTTTCCGGTAGTGCTGCAGCTGGTCTGGTGACCTCACTCTGAGAGCCACTGACGTAGAAGAAGCCCTGGCCACTGTTAGCCACACATGCAGTTTGTGGACAAGCAGCAGACCTCGGAGTCTTGAAAGAAAATCAGAATCCCAGATCCCACCCTGGACTTATTAAACTGGAACCTGCATTGTAACAAGCCTAAGTTAGAATGTGAGACTTGCTTGGGTAAAACCTCCCCTCTCCTCTCTAGCTTGGTGGTTTGTTTGTCTCCTTCTTAGAACTTTTCTCAGTTCGTTTTCTCTATTTTTTCCATTTGACTCAACAATGTAGGGTTTTGTTTTTTCTTTTTTTCCCTGTTATGCATCCTTTATCCAAGGCCTCATCCAATGTGTCCAACATAATTGGCACATAAATACCTATGACATTAATGATCCTATAAGAGGAGAGAAGGCTGGGGACAATGGTTAGGCCAATATTTTTGGCTTTAGACATTTAAATACATGTGTTTGGCAATGAGTTGGACATGGGCAATCAGAAGCTGGATGCGTGGCTCCTGCTGGCCTGGAAGGTGGATGTTGCTTCCTGTGAATTGCACCTGTGCCCCGCGAGTGTGGGTGACTCACCTTGAAAGAATTGCCTGGTGAGAAGCTTGTCAGATTCTCCTTCCTGCTAGGTGAGGACACATTCTCTTCCTTTTAGAGGAGGGAAATGCTCTGCCTGTGTGTGACATCACAGAGCACCCAGGAGGTGTCCCTTGCTCAGGACTGCGGTGCCAGCGACCACACATGCTCGCCACACACCCGTGGCCAGTGGCATTCCAGAGGCATCACGCTCCAGCTGACTCAGCTCTCAATCACCAGAGACACGATTACAGAGTGGAAACTTGCTTGCCAAAGGGAATAACTAATGTTACAATGTCTAGCTAAACTGTGTATTTTTTTCTGCATATAAAAATAGTCTCTTGACCTTTGGATCAATTTCATTTTTTTCTTATGCTTTTAATAACGGAACACTGTTTCTCCATATTTTTGGGAAAAGACAGTTAAATCCTTTTTCTCCGCTACTGAATTTAGGGTTAAGTATGAGTTAACCAATGGGTTTGTTAACTGTATACCGTACTGTTCATAGACAACTTGTGGGCAGACAGATGGAAAGATGAAGTAATTCAGTGGTTACTTTCAGAGGAGGGCAAAAGTTAGAGAAAAAAAGCAGAAATGAACAATTTCATAACATTCTTTGCAATCTTATTCATTGCTCCTTTTCTCACTTATGTCAGGCTTTTGAAAACATTGAAACTATGTAAGAGTGAAATGTCTATTCTGTGTTCTTTGAGAGGATTTAAATGAAAGCAATGACATTAACTGAAGGAATGAACTTGATTATTAGGGCAGTGGTTGCCTAGAGGGGAAGCAGGAAGAGGACAGCCAGTTTCTAGTGACACAGCGGGCTGAGAGGACGTCGCATCTTTAACCTTACTGTCTTCTATAGGTCCTACATGGCTTGGTGGTTGAAGTGTGTATACTTTTAAGACCGTCTGATTTATTGCTTGTTTTCAATTTCAAGCAATTTCTCTTTGAAATCTGAAAGGGGTCAAGCGGGGAGTTTGGTGCCATGTAATCACTGGTACATATTGAGTGAATGCTTCATAGGAGAGTCTACTCTAAGATCATGATGAAAAGAATAACTTCATCTCTGAAATATCTGTCAGGAGTGGGGAAGTGTAAATGCGATTAACCAGTTCGGTCAATGATACAGCAGGTTTGGAAAAAGGCCATTACTCCAGCCTTCCTCATGGCTTAGTGGGAATACCTTTGGTTATGAAGATTCTGGTATCTGTTACCTGATGCACCTCTAACAATTAGAGGATAAATAATTCTGCTCCACTGCCTTTTGCTCTGGCAACCATAGTGTAGCCACTCATCCTTGGGTAAGTGGGAAAATTCGCTGGTACTTAACCAGTGAGTATAAATGTTCTGTTAGTCAGCAATGACCTGTCTAGCTTCAGGGATAGAGTAGCTTCAGGGATGGAGTAGCTTCAGGGATGGAGTACTGTTCTTGAACAAGGGATGGTGGTTGTGTCGGGGAAATAGAAGATGGAAATGAAGGGAGCCCTAAATAATTACAAAGCAGGAAGGTTACCACACTAGTTACAAAGGGCATTAGGAGAGGAGAAATACAGACTAAATTGAAACAAGGGCTAACATTTCAGATGCTGACAGTGTTTAACAGAAAATCATGTTAAGGAGACATTGTTTGAGATCGCGCTGCCTCTGCATATTATCTCACTCATCTCCAAGGTGATCTTCCAAGACATTGCACAGAGGTACTTCCCATTAAGTAGGGGAGGGAGCAGAGGAACGAGCCATAACAGAATCGCTGGATCACCTAGGGATGGAGATAAAGTGAGAACCGGAACTTTGATTCTGAACTTCTTTGAAAGCTTCTATGAGACCTCTTCTAGCTGTATGATTGTTATGTGTAGTTGTCAGGATTTAGGAGCGTGTCACAACCAATCCCGAGAACACTGTCCAGGAGGAAAGTTGTGATGTCCAGCATATGTCCCTGGCCTTTAAAAAACGGACAATAGCCTGACTTCCTGATTTCGGTCTTAGTTGCCTTTCATCTAAAATTGTCTGTTCACACTTTTCATTTTATAGTAAAATAAGTGTGATTGCACCCACCATGCAAGCACTCTGCAATTTTAATTTCCTTGTGACTTTGTCCTCTGTATCCATAGATGACTTTTTCACCTTTTGGTGCCTGGCAACCATAGTCACATACTTAAAATATATTTCTTTTATTAATAAAACTAGAGGCCCAGTGCACAAAATTTATGCACTCAGGGGGGCGGGGGCCCTCAGCCCAGTCTGCCCTCTCGTAGTCTGGGACCCCTCAGGAGATAACGACCTGCTGGCTTAGGCCTGCTCCCAGGTGGCAGAGGGTAGGCCCAATCCCTAGGTGCAGCCCCTGGTTGGGCTCAGAGCAGGGCTGATTAGAGGGTTGGTGTGCCGCCCCCTGTCACACTCAAGGCAGGGGCAATGGGGCGGTTGGGGCGCCACCCCCTGTCACGCATAGAGCAGGGAAGATCAGGGGGTTGTGGCGCCACCCCTATCACATACAGAGCCGGCCGGTCAGGGGGTTGGGGTGCTGCCCCCTGTCACGCATAGAGCAGGGCCCATCAGGGGGTTTGGGGCTACGTACACTGTCACACACAGAGCAGGGTCGATCAAGGGGTTGGGGAGCTCCCCCCTGTCACCCACAGACCAGGGCCGATCACGGGGTTGGGGAGATCCCCCTGCCATGCACAGAGCAGGGCGGACCAGGGAG
>NW_006298965.1:147106-150911 GCF_000327345.1 Myotis davidii | reverse complement strand
ACGTTGGAGTCCTCCGTCACTGAAGCAAGCAAGCCTCATGTTAGTTTCAAGCTGCCTGGCTGCCGGCCGCCATCTTGGCTGGCAGTTAATTTGCATATCTCGCTGATTAGCCAATGGGAAGGGTAGCGGTCGTACGCCAATTACCATGTTTCTCTTTTATTAGATAGGATAATTACCATTACTTATTCTTCAATGTTCAAAAGATTTTATAGGTGAAAATGAACCCCTATTGTTTTTTATTTTATGATGTCATTTATATAAAATTTAATGCATATAAAGATATTTATACACTCACATACCCCTCCCTCAGTCACACATTACCTGTTCAGATGATGACATGTGAATGTAAATGGGAAGCAAAGGGGAGGGGTATACAGATTTCAAGTGTATAGTTCTATAATACATCATCTGCATGTTGCATCACAAGTTCACCTGTCAAAATCAAGTCTCCTTTCATCACTATTTACCCCACTTTACCCACTTCTTCCTCCCTTTCCATCTGGTAATTGCCATACTGTTGTCTGTGTCTATTTTTTTCTTTTTGCTCTGGTTGTTGACAATGAAGGAGATGTGAATAAAGCTAAACCCACAGAGTTTTAATCACATTGGAAAAATGACAAGAACAAACAATAACACCCCTCAGCATGTGTTGATTGGCTTCGACACAAGCTGCCCAAACTACCTGTGACATTCACAGGTCAAGCTGACAGCATCTGTTTATCTGCCTTCCAAGTAAAGGCTATTTCTAAACTGTCCTTAACTTTCCCACTCAGATCTGTCAGCACAGATTTATCTTAAATCAGCTAATGTTTTCAGCATCTCCAGGGGTGATAAAATCTGGAGGTTTACCATCCTCTCACTAATGCAGTATTTTAGAATTGAATTGGCAGGTTTATTTGACTGGCTTCTCTAAGCAATTCAGTCTGAATGTAACCTGGTTACAGAGCTAATGGGACTGGTTCTATGAGGGCGCTGCAAGAGGGCCCATCCAGCCGGTATAACCGCAGGTAAGAAATGTACTGAAGGAATCCACTGTGTGTGTAGTTGTGCTCTTCCACTGTGACTCTTTGTGTGGCAGTTATAATTAGGCACATTGATGGCCTTCTAGGGCTGGTTTGTTTAGTTGTGGATACTTTACATACACATAACAAGCATAATATTGGATACCTAGACCTCATAAAGTAATGTTCTTTCCATGGTCACACCCTTCAGAAGCCTAATATGGCACAGCTTCAGAAAGAAATAGTTACCAGATTATGTCTTTAAGTGACTCATTTTATTTATTTATTTACCTTCGAGGATAAAAGTTCAAAGATCTTTCAAGTAGGGGCAATTTGTTCATTGTAAAGTGATTAAGGAAAATTATTCCATGTATTGGAAGTGTCAATTTTTGCTTCTCAGATATTTTTGTAGGTTGTATTGCGTATAGTATCAACTTGATGTCATATTTTACACAAACTGCCAGATGGAAAGGAGCTACATGGCTGGGAAGTATTTGCCATGAGTCATTTATAGTAACAGTAGTGGTGTGCATGCGTGCTTCTAGATGATGAACTAGGTGGTGGAGGAAGAGTTTATGTTCTGTCTTGTTTGCTTCAAATTCCATTGCACAGTGTACCATTTCCCAAACTGATGTGATCATCCTGTTGGCTTTGGGCACCTTTTATGTATGTGGGCCTCCCCTAGAAAATTGAATCAGAATTTCCAATGGGAGGATCTGGGAATATGCATTTTTAACAAGAACCTTCAATTATTGTGTCTACAGCCATACACCAGGAAAGCACCAGATCTCAGAAGATAAGCAGGGTTGGGCTTAGTTAGAGCAGCTGGATGGGAGATTATTCTTATGATCATGCACATTTCAGAACTTTAACCTTGGTGGGTACTATAGGAAGCATCCAGGTTCTTTCCATGAAAGCCAGTATTTTCAACATATTTAAAATTTTCAAAGTACATCTTAGTTTTTTTAATATGGTAAGTAGGACAAGTGTTGTTGCCTTCATTTTGCAGATATAATGTTAACTTACCTAGCTAAGCCCACAGCTCTTAAGGTTTTGGTCAATAACAAGAACAATCAAAGATTTTGCAGTGAGGCCTGGTTAGCTACTTGGGCATGACTGTGTGGCCAGGATGTAAAGAGAGTATGTTTCAGATAATAGTCTGCAATATATATGGACATGTAGTAGACATTAGAGGAGCAGGCACAAAATGGCCTTGAGTCTGATAAAGCTTCAGTGCGCTGTCCTTTGGGGTTCTTAACCACACTTAACAAGAAAGATTTACTTGAGACACAAGGCAACATTCAGAATTGGGTTCCTAGCCTTCCTAAATGATTGCCTGGACGCTGACTGAGTAGTGACTAAAGCTCAGGTGCTCTGTCTATGGAATTCAGGGTACAGGCCTTAGGGGTTTTTATACCCTGCAAAGGCAAAAGTGGAGAGTATAGCTCCACATCTTGAATACTATTAATTTTGCCAATGAAGGAGCCCCATTCTGTCATTCTTCATGCTATTTTTTTAAAAAAATCCTCACTTGAGGATATTTTTTCCATTGATTTTTATAGAGAGTGGAAGAGAGGAAGGAGGAGGAGCAAGAAAGAAACATTGATGCGAGAGAGACACATCAATTGGTTGTCTTTTGCATATGCCCTGACCTCGGCCTGGGGGATAGAGCCTGTGATCGAGGTACATGCCCTTGACCTGGAATGGAACCTGGAACCCTTTAGTCTGAGGGCCAACACTCTAACCACTGTGCAAAACCAGCCAGGGCTAATTTTCTAGTCACCAAAAAACCTTTTATAATTTTCAAAATATGTTGTTTCTTTGCCTGGACCACTTTTATTTTATTTTGCTGAATGCGTTGTATTTGTTCTTTTACACATCAATTCAAGAGCCATCTCTTCTTGAAAGTATTTTCTGATTCTGTAGGACTTTGCTTCTCATGGTCCACAGACCAGCATCATTTACATCAGCTGGGAGCTTGTTAGAAATGCAGACTTCCTGAACCCGAATTTTAATTTTAACAAGATTCCTGATGATTTGGAAGCACAATACAGTTTGAGGACACTAGTCTAGAATTTAGTCGCTCCTCATTTGTGCTTCCTAGTATATGATGAAACTGTGGCCACGTCTCTCGCAGAGCACTTACTTCCTCAAATGCATAATTAATAATTGCTTGCCTATTCTTCCAGGTTAGTCATCATGTCTTACTCATTTCTCCACTGCTATCACCTCATACATATTTGATGCTTAATTCATGTCAAATGAATAAACATACTTGCCCATTAGTTGGCAAAATTAGTTGTTCAAGTCTAAAGGCAGGTTTCTCAGACTTCCAGCTGGCTTATGTGTCCTCATACACTCAAAGTCAGAATGAGTAGGAGACAGGATATTGTCCGTCTTGTTAGGACTATTAGTGAGAAAGAAGTGGTTGTTGGACGTAGGAGCCAGGCAGTGGTATGGTGGGAAGTTCGTGAGAGGTGGGTTTGGTCTCCAGTTATGTGAATCGACACTGGGAGAGGGGAGAGTCACCTAAGGAGACGGTGTGTGCCAGGGAACAGTTTCTGTCCCAGCCCACCTAAGAGATTAGGTAGATTTTCAGCAGTAAGAATGGCTAACTATAACAGAGGTTCTCATCAGGACTCCTCCCTCAACTATATAATTCTGCTACAACCCACACCCCAATTTTCTTTAGAGACTGACTGAGACAGATGGTAGGCTCAATGCCTCGTGTTTTGAGTGGGGCAGGAAGGCACTGAGAAACAGTAAGTGCCAGGAGTACATCCTGAGTTTAGAATCAGGTGTTC
>NW_006298965.1:136039-147093 GCF_000327345.1 Myotis davidii | reverse complement strand
GTGGGTAGATTCAGGTATCTAACCCGGCAGGTTACATGTAGGTGTCTTGGTCAGCATACCCTGACCTTGACTTTTTAAAGTCAATAGGTTTCACCCCGTAAACATCCACAAGTCATCTCTTTCTCTCCCCATTCCTACTGCTATTGCCCTATATCAGGTTCTATTGTATTTTGCCTAGATTATTCCAAATACAATTCCTCATTGGTATTCCTAACTGATTTAATGAGTGAAAAACACAAACAGACTTAATTACATTTTCTTCCGGGACTAGGCCTGTGGCTAGGGTCTGTCTGAATCCACAGGTAGGGCTGAGAGTATCTCACCTTGTGGGGGTGAGACGAGAGGATGTTTTCTGCAGTGGGTTGCTCTGCTGCAGTAATTCCCAAGTTCAGAATTAGAACAAAGTAGCACACAGGCCAGCACTGTCTGGGAAGGCCCTTCTTCCTCTTCCAACCTCCATGGGTTAGTACTGACCATATATCCATCAATTTATGAAAGTAGGGTCATGAATTAGGTGAGTTCATAAAAAATGGACAATAATGAGATGACTGGATCAAATGATGATTGTTTATACCGTATGTATGGCCAATCCCAATTGCCTATTAGAAACTTAAATGTATATTCATTAGGGGGCTTTCAAATTCATAGATCATGTAATTAATTTAAGATAAAAGATGACACTGGGCCCAGCCAGCAAGGCTCAATGGTTGAGCATCGACCTATGAACCAGGAGGTCAGGGTTTGATTCCCAGTCAGGGCCCATGCCCGGGGTTATAGGCTTGATCCCCAGTAGGGGGCGTGCAGGAGGCAACCAATCAATGATTCTCTCTCATCAATGACCCATCTATATTTGTCTGATAAATTATTATTGTTTTCCATAAACACCTGAGGTACTGCCACTTTGGTACATGTATGTCTATTGTAGTTTTTCTAAGATCCTGTCAAAAACTTGTCTTGTGTCCACACTGCAGCACCGTGTGACATATTTTATGGCTCTAGTATTTGTGCCAAACATTTCCTTCTTGTATATTGAATTTATATGGCAGTTCAATACAGTTAAGCCCAAATGATGAACTGGCTGTGCTTAATTAAATTGACTGGTTACGTGTGTACCCTGATGCAAATATATTTTCCTTACAAAGAATGTTCTGCCCTTTGCAACACATAAGAAGTCTGAAATTAGCTCATGTTTTTTTCATTGAGTTTCAAAAAGTGGTCCCGAAATAAGGCAGCAAAATAAGATGGTTAATTGCAGTTCTGAAAGGAATTTTTAGGAACTTGCTTCTCTATTCACTCCCTCCAGACTAAATATAATATTTCTAACTATAAAGTGGTATCGACTATTAGGAAGTTAATAGCAAACTCTATCCAGGGCAGCTTCCAAAAAAAAAAAAAGAGCAATTATTCCTTTCAATACACTGTGTGCAGGCCACACTCACAGTGCCAGCAGACTATGCTATTGGGCAGGTTTTGCAAACTGTAGCAAATTCTCTAGAACAGGGATCCTCAAACTACGGCCCGCGGGCCACATGCAAATACAAATATTGTATTTGTTCCCGTTTTGTTTTTTTACTTCAAAATAAGATACGTGCAGTGTGCATAGGAATTTGTTCATAGTTTTTTTTTAAACTATAGTCCGGCCCTCCAACGGTCTGAGGGACAGTGAACTGGCCCCCTGTTTAAAAAGTTTGAGGACCCCTGCTCTAGAACCTCCATTTAGACACCCATCACCAGCTGGGGCACTCTCACCCTGGGAACTGTGAGTGCCAGCTAAAGCTTACAGCTACCCCTTCTCTGGAGAAGAGCCCTCAGTCAGACAGCAGCCCTTTTGTGGGGCGTTTCAGCCCAGGCCCCAAGAAGCAGTCAGCAGCTAAAGATTGATTGACACAGGTATTCTTTAAAAAAATTATTGGGGTGACATTGGTTAATAACATTATATAAGTTTCAAGTGTACAATTCAGTAATACGTCATCTGTATATTGCATTGTATGCTCACCATCCAAAGTCTAGTGACCTTCTGTCAACATATATTTGACCCCCTTAACCCTCTTCCATCTCCTTCCTCACCATCTCCTACCACCATCTGTTGTCTGACACAGGCATTCTTATTTTTATTGATTTCAGAGAGGAAGAGAGAGATAGAAACATCAATGATGAGAGAGAATCATTAATTGGCTGCTTCCTTCATGTCCCCTTCTGGAATGGAGCCCCCAACCCAGGCCCTGACCAGGAATCAAACTGTGACTTCTTGGTTCATAGGTTGCTGCTCAATCACTGAGCCACACTGGCTGGGCTAACAGACATTCTTGACACCAGTCCCCTTACCTCAGGGTGGAATCACTCTGTGAACAAGTCAGGTCCCTGTGCTCCCTGGGGAATCAGGCTAAAGTTAGAAACCCACTGAGCCACGTTGTGGTCTCATGTAGAAAGGAACTACTCGGGGGAGGCAGGGAGCAGACGTGGGGGACCTCACTCAGAATGGGGTGGCTCTGCAACAATCATGGCAAAGCTCTTCTGAGCAAAAATGAAAGGAATGCTCCCATCACATTTTGCTCCAGAATAAAATCAGAATTAAAAAGCAGAAAACAGAATTAGTAAATCTAAAAAAGTGATGGTAAGAATGATTAATCTCAGAGGGAGAGTTAAACAAAAATCAAGCTGGAAATTAATTGCTAGATAAGTATGATATATACTATAGGAATATAGATAGAGATAATCATTCTAAAAATTTTGTATTATTTTTGAGAAAGATAAAGACATGAATTAACATTAAAATTTTGGTTAAGTACACATACTAAAAATTTATGAGAAACACTAAACTAGGCTGTAAAATTTTCCACAATGTGGAAAATGAAAAAAAATAAGAAAGGAAAAAGTAATAAAGCAACA
Source organism: Myotis davidii (assembly GCF_000327345.1). Taxonomy (NCBI): domain Eukaryota; kingdom Metazoa; phylum Chordata; class Mammalia; order Chiroptera; family Vespertilionidae; genus Myotis; species Myotis davidii. The sequence goes on along the minus strand of NW_006298965.1, from coordinate 144,204 downwards.
ACAACAGAAGGATGATCAGAAGTTGGGAATAAATGATGGTAGGAGTAGATCCAAGTATATTAGTAAGCATAGTAACAGATAAGTGCAAATAGTTGTAACTGACAGATCCATAAGCTTAGTGTTACATTTCCACATTAGAAGCTCCAGTTCTTTGAAACTGAATACTTCAAGCACACAAAAAGTTAAAATTGTACAAGATTTGAACACTACAATTTAGAAATTTGGGAGGATGGATATTATGCATGGAAAACCTGCAGCCAACGATGAGAAATTAAGTGTACAAAGAACACTTACTAGTTGACTCTGAGGTGAGGATTTCTATTAATTTATTAGTAACTGTTTCCCAGAAAAAAAAAGGGGGGGGGCAGGTGTTTGCAGAAATGGGACTGGAAAGAGAATTTTGTCAAGCAAGGGCAAGGTATCAAGGAAAATGCCACTCAGGAAACTTTGTCGTAAGTCTGGGGCAGGTTTGAAGGTTACAATTTAGAGTCCTCCTCATCAGATGCAATGACGCCAGAGTATTTACATGTCAATCATGGGTTAAAGGCTTCCCCCAGAGGGGTGCAAACTCCTAGAGCTCCCTGCTTTGCAAGAACTCCCTGCTTTGCACGGAGCTCTCAAAGGGTTCCTGAGGCCAACTCTCTGACAAAGAGAAGCAGATGCTGACGTTGTAGTGAAAGTACACAGGTTGGTAAAGAATACATAGGAATGTGGATGGACCACAGCCAGTGCCAGCTGCATCCTAGCCAGTCCCTGATATGCCTGGGGCTAAACCACAGCCTTAGCCTGTATCCGGGTCTGCTCTGCGCTCCTCCCTCTTTGCTGCCTGGCATGGGGGAGGATTTGCACCCCCTGTCTTGTCTCTGCTGGGACTCAGGCATTTCTTTTCTTTTTAATGTATTTTTATTGATTTTAGAGAGAAGACAGGAGAGGGAGAGAGAGAAACATCAATGATGAGAATTATCAGTTGGCTGCCTCTGCTGGGGATTGAGCCGCAACTGGGGCATGTGCCCTGACTGGAAATCCAACCCTGATCTTCCAGTTCATGGGTTGCCCAAAGCTCAACCACTCTGAGCCACATGGCGGGGCAAGGGAATTTCCTTAACTAGAACATGTCGGTGTTGTCTTATGTGCTTGTAGCAGAAAAGTTTGTCCACTTCAGTATGGCCACTTCGGGTACAAGACCTGGAGTCTAGAATGATATCACTGGAACAGAAAAGTGATCAAATGTCATTGTGTATAAAGAATGACATGGTGAGGAAGAGTTGGAATTCCTTCAGAAACTGCCCGCTGGACAGGCCTAGGAAGAACTGGGAATATGGTGATTAGGCCTTTAGATAATGTTTTATTCTCTACAGTTTGCAAGAGTGGAAGACTGATCTGAAATTGGGTGCTAATCTTAGGAAATTGCTAACTGGTACTTATTCATTTTAGGCAAAAATGGTAATTGGGTGCTAATCTTAGGAAATTGCTAACTGGGACTTATTTATTCATTTTAGGCAAAAATGGCCTCTTTGAACTTTACATTTTAGTTTATTAGTAACATTTGAGGACAATAAAAAGGTGTCTTGCCAAGAATAGTTTAGTGTAAAGAGTACAGTGAAACTTCTTAAAAGTAGAGACTGTATCTTAGATAAGAGATTTCAGTTCCCTCCTGTATAATCTCTCTAAGATCCCAATCTATTCTTTACTTCCCAAGACGTCATCACAATCTTGGAGACGTGGGCAAGTTAGATAAGCAAAATAAGGCACGAAAGTGAGATCCAGAGTCTTATTATTACAACATGACTCATCTCCGAGAGAATTGGATGTGATTTGTGAGGATGTGGAGAAAGAAATGCTATGTGTGTGTTTTAAACAGAAATGCCCGAAGCATATAGTCCTGACTGTTTGTCTCTGGAGGCTTACGGTTTAAAACAAAGGATGATTTTCTTTTTTCTGAGAAGCACTTTTAAATGTGTACTTCCCTCTAAAATCAGGTAATGAAATGAAGATAGAAAGAAATAAAATGAATAAAATGAATGAACAAGCCTATGCTGGACATGGAGTCTGGAGTAAGACCTGGGAAGGTGCCTTTCTAGTTCTGCCACCTTCTTCAAGTTCTAGAACTCTCTTTGAGCTGCAGGTTTGAACAAGCCTATGCTGGACATGGAGTCTGGAGTCAGACCTGGGAAGGTGCCTTGCTTTGCAATTCTAGTTCTGCCACCTTCTTCAAGTTCTGGAACTCTCTTTGAGCTGCAGGTTCCTCCTCTAGAAAATGTGTGTGATGTCATACCTGCCTCCTGGGATGTGGGGAGGAGAAGATGACATAATGATGCGTTGTGCCCACCTCAATGCCCAACCCTTGGCTAGAGCTCCATAAATGGTAGTGACTATGATTGTTATTGCATCATTGGTGTCAAACTAAAAATAAGGGCCTACAGAATCCATCCATATTTCTGTTAGCTACTTTAAAATCACAGTGTTATACTAGTAAATTTAAATAACATAACCTTCCCTCCCCTCTCTCTCCCTTTGTCCCCCCCTCCCTCCCTCCTTCTTTCTCTAGGATTGTGCGTTAGATTCAGAGTAATTTAAAATGCTGTCCTCCTCTTCTCAGTCATATGTATTATTAAGTCATAAAATAGAATCTCTCTAAAATCCCAATGAAATGACATAGAAATCCACAGACTCCTCTCCAGGTTAAACACTAGTCTCCGCTTGCCCTTTTGGAGAAAACACTGCACCTGCATCTTAAAACTACTTCCTGTCTTTCAAGAAGAGCAAAGCAAAGCATTTCCTAATTCCAGACACGATGGCGCTCTCTGAATTTAGCCTATTAATCCACTGTAAACCTAAGCTAAAGCACATACTTAGGTCGTCATTGCAAATTGAATCATAGATTCAAAGCAAACAAGCCAGTGAACACACAAACAAATAGAGCCAGAGGATTCGCATTACCAAATAAAATTGCTAATTATCTGAGATAAAATAGGATAACAACATGTTCATCTCTCAAATCGTGGGCAAGTCCTGCTAGGGTTGGGTTAATAATCCTAGTAGATTTTATTATGTAAAGGTTTACAATAGACAGGCAAGTGCAGGTCTGTCAGCTTTGCAAATGTTTTGAAATCATGTTCCTAAAGGATTCTTGAAAGTTGGACAGCCACTGATCATTTCCTGGCAGATGGGACATTTGTTGATGGTTTTGCTATGAAAAATAGATACCGGAAACTTCTTGCCAAAACGAAAACTTGTCCTGTGTACTACTTTTCTAAACAAATCATAGCATTATATTTATCTTTCTTAAGTCCTCCCCAGGAAGAAAGACTTTGTAAGAAACAATATAAAACTGATAAAGAAGGTCAAACAGCTCTGTGGGTCAGGCAACACTCTTTAAGCACTGCACTGAATCTTACATGACTGGGAAGAAGCCATACCAGTAATATTTGCTGGGTTCAGACACTTCTGCAATATTATTAGGAAAGTACCGAAACCCTCAATTTACTAGAAATCAGTAAATTTGGACTCTTGTTGATTTGGGACCATTCCCGACTCTACGTGTCCTGTGATATGGAGACATTGATCACTTGGGTTCTCCTAAGGGTTAAATAAAATGATATACTTAGAGTTTCTACACATTGCTTACAATTGGATAGGTACTCGGTAAAGGAGCCCCCTTTCCCTTGTCTCTGAGTCCAAGACAATGTTGGAAATTTCCACAAGATGGCATCCATCTATGAATAGTACAACGTGCACATTGCTCATGTGTCTCATGTCTGGTGCAGGCAGTAAAAGCAGCGGGAACCCTGATGAGGCATGGGTCACTGGGGGTGCCTGAATCTATCAATAATGAGATATGATCTGGCGTTTTGGTGGAGCTGATATTGGGAGGGAGAGTATTTATTATAGCTTTAGTGTGAGTTTATTTTACAGCACTTTACATCTTTGAAAATGGTAATTTGTAAGTAATGAATATGTCAAATCTGGTGGCACCAGAATATTTGACATTTTAGCATACTCAGAGTGCATTATATTGCTGAAGTGGTTGAATGATGTAATTTATTCATCATATCTATAGTTATATTTTAAATTGCTTTCTCAGAAATTTCTGGCTAATAATAGACCTATTAATTCTCCCAACAAGCTAGTTCTGAATCTTTTAGAAACTGGTCCTGCACTCTTGATGACTAGGTTCTTACATGAACATAGCTTACCTGGTTATAGTGGAATGTTTCACTGCTATTGGAAAGTGCTAATACAAAAACTACAGTTCTCAGGGGTAAGTTTTTTAAAGAAATTTTTATATGAATTACCCTCTTTATCTCCTGTGGTAGAATTTGAAATTTATCATGAGTTGAAGTGGTGATCTAAAAATTTAGGTGGGAATCATGACATAGGCATATTCAACCTCTGAATTAACCTAGAAGAGTCCTTTGATCTGTACATTGGATTGAAAATTGACTGCATTTAGGAGGTGCTGTGGCAGAGTGGAAAAGGTGTGAAGGAGAGATGGATCCAAATGCTGGCTCACCAGTGAGGACTGCTATCCTTGTGCAAGTTACTCAAATCCTTAAGCCTTAGACTTACCATCAGTCAGAAACAGCTACAGCAATAACTCCAACAAACCAACTAACCTCCTTTCACAGCCTTGTTTAAAGATACATCCATTTATCTAACACGGTTACTAAGGGCCTCCTAAGCATCAGGCACCATGCTGAGCTCTAGCCACAAACCAGGGAACAAGATCAGGCAGGGCCTGGGCTCTTACAGAATTGAGAGATGAGCAGACACAGAATCAGATACACACAAAATTACCTGCGGGATCGTTTCTCAGGGAGGTGCCACAGAGGAGAAAGGAGTGGTTCTGTGGCTACATTGACCTGTCAAGTTTGGAAATGCTTCATTGAGGAAATGGCTTGTGAGTTTCAATTTAAAGGATGAGTAGGGAGTGAGGAGTGAAGAGAGGTCCCAGTAGAGGGAACTGTGTGTGAAGACAAGATGGAGATACCAGTCAAAGAAGGCTAATGAAGCTCCAGCAGAGAGGGTGAGAAGCAACTTGCTGTCAATTGAGACAGACAATTGAAACAGGGAAAGGGATGTGTAGGCAATATGAAGAATTTGAGTCTTTATCCTCAAGCAATTAAAAGTCACTGAAGGGTTTTAAACGGTGGGATGACATAATCAAATTTTGTGGTTACAGAAGAGAAGAACACTCATAAAGGGCAAGAAAACAGTGAGGAGGCTGTTCTGTAGTCTGGGTGACCAAGAGATTGCTTTGACTAGGGGATTGTGGGTTGTGGAGAGAAATGAAATCACTTGAGAGGTGACTGCGTAGAGGGATGGCTGAGAGAGAGGTGTCAAGCCTGATTCCTTTGTTACTAGGTTGTCTAAATGGGTGGACGGCACTATCTTTTGAGAAAGGAAATCACTGCAGGGGAGAGAGCATAACTCGGTTTTTAATATGCTCCATGTGAAATGGTTTGAGACATCAAAACGCAGGTAGCAAGAAGAATTTGGATTTTAGAGAATCTTGTATTTTGTTATTCTTTTTTCTACATTTATCTTCAACTCACTTTTTAAAAATTTTTTCTTAGCAGCCTTGAAGACATTTCCCAGACTTTCCCAGCATACAAACACAAAATCCCTAAAAAAAACCACAACCTTACACACTCCCACACTATAATTCTTAGCCATTTTCCCCACCTCATAGTCAAATTTCCAGAAGATATGACTGTAGTCACTGCTTCCATTTTCCTACCTTAGTCACACTACACTTACCAGTCTTCTGATCTCACCTCCAACGAAGGACTTTGGCAAATGGCACCATTATGAAGTTATTTGACTTTCAGCCCATTCTGTGATTGCTACTTTTTTGAAACTTAAATCAGTATGTATGGCTGCTTACATAACTTGATGTGTTAAAGGCACCTCAGACTCAACCTTGGTCTTCTCTCCAAACTTAAAGGGTCTTCAGTAAATGGCTCACAGTTTACTCAGTTGCACAAGCCAGAAACCCGGGGCTTATTCTTGACATTTTCTATTTCTTTTATAATACTTACTCAGTTTTCAATCATTATAGACTTGTCATTTCAACTTTCTAAATACGTATCTATTTATCTTCATTTTTATTCATCACTCTACTAGTCCCAGGTTCTCAACTTGGGCACCGTTTACATTAGGGGACTGGGTAATTCTTTGTTGTGGGCTGTCCCATGCACTGTAGGGTACTGAACAGTATCCTTTGCCTCTACACACTATATGCCAATAGGACCACTATCCCTACTTTTGGCAGCCAAAAAAGTCTCCAGACATTGCCACATGGACTTCGAGGTGTATGTGTAAAATCGCCATCAGTTGAGAAACATTATTTTGTCAAAGACACCATTATTTCTTCCTTGAACTTTTATATACGAACTGATGTTCTAGCTTCCATATGGGACTTCTTTAAAACCATTGCATATCGATTGCTTCAGTGATTAAAAAAACAATAACCCACAATTTGTTTATGTCATCACTTTGCTCCCCCAAATTGAGCATCTTTGCACTGCTCCCAGAATAAAAGCCAAATCCTAATATGATCTATAAGGAATGACTTCATCTGTCTCTACCCACACATCAATCTCACTGTACATTGTGTTCTCATCCTCTGCCCACTGCAGCAACAGTGGCCATCTTTCAGGTTCTGCTCTCTGCCCCAGATCCTTTGCACATGCTGTTTTTTTGGTCTGCACTATCCTTTCTCTCCTTTCTCCAGCTCCTCATTCTCAATTTGACCTTGCTAATGTTTATTTAATCTTCATATTTCACCGCAGGAGCTTTCTACCCCCACAGGAGCCTTTTAAAACTCCCCACTACATGCTATTAACACTCTGTAGCTCTTCTTGAAAACATCTATTCATATACATAATTTTGTAATTGGTTGTTTAATGTCTGTATTCCCCTCTATGAGGATAGAAATCAGCTTGCTTTTTAAAAATAATATGTTCCTATTGATTTCAGAGAATAAGGGAGAGGGAGAGAGAGATAGAAACATCAATGATGAGAGAGAATCACTGATCGGCTGGCTACTGCACATACCCTACTGGGGATTGAGCCCACAACCACAACCTGAGCATGTGCCCTGACCAGGAATCAAACTGTGACATCATAGGTCAACCCTCAACCACTGAAACACAGCAACTGGGGAAAACCATCTTCTTTTGATTCAGCAATATGTCCCCATTGTCTAGTAGGGTATTTTACCCATAGTCATCACTTAACAAATAGTGGTTGGATGAATAAACAAATATAAATGTGAAGTATATAGAAGAGATATCAAATTGTTCTGATAAGAATGTTTTATTCTTGTGATTGAATTTAGAAAATTAGGGACATTATGATAGTATCTGATTTATTAATAGTAAATTGCTGTCTACTTCTGTGAAGAATAAAAATGTTTGAACTGGCGTGGGGTGCTTAGGTTTAGGTGTGCTATACAATCTCTTTTTTTTTTTCTGTGAAGCTCTACAGGAAACTAGTCTGGATGTGGAAGAATATATAAACTTGGCTCATGAAATAAAAAAAAATGGTGCAATGAACTATGAGATAGTTGTGGGGCTTGCCCACAAGTATTTGCAACTTCCATGGGTTGCTATTCATATGCTGCAATAAAATTGCCTCCCCTGTGGGAGTTAGCTGAGAAGAATTTAGTATTTAATGGAAGATTGGCTCCATAAGTAATGTTTCCAAATCAGAAAATAAAACTTTAAGAGGAAAAGACTTAGACAACTATTCCATGAGGTTGTAGCTATTGACTTGGCCTGAAGCCCCCTTTAATTACATAAGCCTGTTGCAAGTAAGTTTAGTGAAAAGGATGCATCATGTAATTTGAATAATTTTATGTATTGAAATATTTCTAGGTATTAATATAATGCTCAACACTTACCCACCTACTAATCTATTTAGGCAAAGTCTAAAAATATTACTTCTCTTTTTTGTGGAAGTAGAGGAAAAGCCATTGATAAAGAGAAAGCAGATGTTTAATTTTTGTAATAAGCAGCAATAGTCTGGAGTTGGTTAGTTTCATAACTGTCCATCTTAAGGAAACATTTTTTTTCCATTAGAGCTGTCAATGCGTTGGGAACTGTTTTGGGAGCTCTACGGGGCTTTTGTCATAACCTAGCAATGTCTGGTTGCCACAGGCT
>NW_006298965.1:135178-136017 GCF_000327345.1 Myotis davidii | reverse complement strand
GCACTGAAGTGTCACTGAGCTGACCATATCATCCTATAGATGTGCAGTTGAGAGTAGAAGCGATGTACCTCCAGTAATCAACTAATATTTTAATTTTTCTGTATAGCATGGGAAACAGAATTCTTTAATGTGATTCCTCAATAAATAAATGCCAATTGGTGTAGCCCTTCCTTTTTTCCATTATAAAGACAATGTCACAATATTTAAGAAAGGTTGCTTCCCAAATAATACCTATGGTCTCACTAGTCTAATAAAATTAATTTCTTGTTTATATTTAAAAGTTATCCATATTTGCATATATATTATAATTTCGCGCTGTTTTATAATGGCTATATTCTACTTCATTAAATTATTGTGCAATGAATTATTCCCCATTTATTTAACTTACAACTTATCTTAAATGTGGATGTTTATACATTTTGTGCAATTTGGAAAGTTTTCATTCTCTTAAAATTTTAAGTTCTCAAGATTCTGTTCATTAAAATTTTAAAAATATGTTGTTAGATAAATTAATTTCTACTTACTTAGTCTTTCCTTCATCATTGTCATTCTCTAAGTTCATCCAGCAAGTTTTAATTTTACTCATTGTATTTTAGTTCTAAAATTTTCATTTGTATTTTTTAAAACAACTTATCCTTAATATTTTTGCAAACTTCCAGTGTAATATGCAAATAATATATCCAACCTTATTCAAGTGGGTGTATAAAATTTATAGATTTAAATAAAATATAAGCTTTAACAAGTCATTGTTGGTTGGAGAAGTTAACTTCATGTCCAACACAGGAAGAAGACTTTTCTTGCAATGGGGTATTTTTAAAGCAGTTCTCAACTTGAGTTGC
>NW_006298965.1:130812-135134 GCF_000327345.1 Myotis davidii | reverse complement strand
ATCCTTAATATTTTTGCAAACTTCCAGTGTAATATGCAAATAATATATCCAACCTTATTCAAGTGGGTGTATAAAATTTATAGATTTAAATAAAATATAAGCTTTAACAAGTCATTGTTGTTTGGAGAAGTTAACTTCATGTCCAACACAGGAAGAAGACTGGGTATACTGGAAATAGAAGTAAGATTCCTGAAAGTTAGCATTGAGAAATGATCAGAGGAGATGCAGGGATTTCATTTTCCAGCAACCTCTAGAGAGGTAGGTCTCTTTGGGTTTCCTTGGCTCTGAAAACAAATTAAAGAAAGAACGAAAGGTGAAAATTTGCCAAAATTTATGGACAGTGGGTAGGGCAGGCATGTCTTCTAAAATGTGATGGTGATGATTCGCTAGTCTCTGGTTGTCCCTGAGAGAATTTTTTTAAAAAATAACATACTGTAAATTTAGATACCACAGTTTATTTGTTTTTTTTGTTAGTTAATGAGTCATATTTTTAGTAAGAATATTTTTAGAATGTGATTTTTTAAATCATTCATTTAAGACATATAATGTTCATAATGAAAAAGGGTAGAGTAGTGCTAATTCTATATGTTTATTAAAACTAAGTTAATTTTTAATAATCTAAGGCAACATTTTTTTGTGCAATACCATGTGCTACACACTTTCCTAAAGATTCCATCTATTAAATGTATCAAGTAAATCAAGGATTAAATAAGATAATTAAATATAGTAATTGAATGAAATACTCTTACTATCCCCATTTTAAAAATCAGGATATTGAGGCACATAGAGCTTACTCAGTTTCCCTGGGTTGCCTCATTAGAGAGTTGGAGAAGCCAGGGTTCAACCCAGTTATTTTGACTCAATATCCTTCTTTCCTTCTTCTTTTCCTACCAGTTCTACTGAAGACATTCTGTGCCACGGGGAATACATACATTAGGAGAAGTAATGCCTTTGTGAAGTGTATTTGGGGAATAGACATGCAGACAAATGGAACACAGAGTCATAGTTATAGTGAAGGTATGTGCTTGTGTGCCGTGGGAGGAAAAACACGGGCTCAAGGAAGTTAGATCTGGCTTGTCAGACAAGGTAACAAATAGTTGTGTCTTTCGTGTTGGAAGGGGATCAATTCATTTCTACCAACACAGATATGGGTATGGTATGTTCAGAGAATGTGCCTGCAATTTTTCATAAAATCAGCACTATTATGTCTTCATACACTGCACATGAACTACGACTATTGTATTAGTCAAGGTTCAGTTGTAAAAAACAAACCCTCTGAGCTTGTTTGAATAGAAAGAAATTTAAGGCAGGGAATGGAGTGGTTTGAATACCAGTGGAAGGCTCTGGGCTTCCATGAATGACTCCCCCGAAAACACCAAAGAACTAGCCTTCCAAAAGAGTTGCATCCTTTGCCATGGCCAGCAAGTGGGGGATATTTCCTTCAGCTTGGGGATTGAAATCTGCTGCTGAACTTGGTGCTAGCACACTCGGCCTCAGCAGCAATCCATGGCTAAGAAAGCCACCACAACTATGGATTCGAAAATCACAACCCCTGCCACACCGGGTAGCTTAGTTGTTTGGAGCATCATCCCATACACCAAAAAGGTTGCAGGTTTGATTCCAGTAAGGTCATATGCCCAGGTTGTGGGTCCCATCCCTGGTTGGGACTACAGGAGAGAACTGATTACTGTTTCTCACATTCATGTTTCCCTCTCTCCCTTTTTCTTTCTCCAAAATCAATGGAAAGTCCGACTGGTGTGACTCGGTGGTTGAGCGTTGACCTATGAACCAGGGGGTCAGAGTTTGATTCCTGGTCAGGACACATGCTCAGGTTGCAGGCTCAGTCCCCATAAGGGATTGAGTTGCAGGAGACAGCTCATCAATGATTCTCTCTCATCATTGATGTTTCTATCTCTCTCTCCCTCTCCCTTCCTCTCTGAAATCAATAATATATATATATTATTATATATATATATTATCAATAATATATATATAAAATCAATGGAAAATATTCTTTGGTAAGGATTAAAATAATAATTATTATAATAAAATAAAATCACACCCCCTGTTGTCATGCCAACAAAATGGTTTCAGACTTTCTTAACAGCTATGAAGTGAGGGACGAGGCTAGTACTACAACTTCTGCTGCTATTGTAGAAATCTAAACATGTCTACAACCAGGCTAATTGCAGAAATAACTGAAGCAATAGCAGAGTGACCTTTATTTCATTCTGCTACCCAAATTCAAGGTAATTTAGCTGCAGGGGAGTCTAGGAAATATGATTTTAGTCGCCTGGTTTTACATTATAGGAGAGTACACTGAAAAGGTGTAAAATGTTAGTTTTTGAGGGAGTTACTGTGTAGTACCTGCCCCATAGCAGTATTTGCTGTATTGGTGGTAGAAAGATGAGTAAGAAATACATGCCCCGATTTCTTCATTCTATGGCTACTGATATCTTTCATGTATTTACCTTCACATATTCTATACTGAGGTTTCTTTTGATGATGTTTTTTTCTCCTCAATACTGGTTTAGAACCTTATCTCAAATCTGTTTTAAGAGCTTGTGTTTTCTTCACTGAGTAGTATTGATTATGATGAATATTTGTCTGTTGAAAGTAACTTTGTACACTGGAAACAGTACTGAATAATGGTGAATGAGGTAGATTGTCATGCTGAGTAACACTGTTTAGAGGGAAAACATTCACTGAAACCTACCCTTTCAGCCAGAGCATTGTCATAGTGATGAAAACAGTCCTTGTGTGGCCGTTCAGCCCAACTGCTTCACCCATGACGACTGCCATTCCTCAATCATTAACTCAGGTGTTTATTGAACATTTAGCATGTGCAATGGCTGTGCAATGTGTTACAACATTTAGAATTTATATTTATGTGCTGTTTTATAACTCTTTTACAATGTGCCTTCCTGTATGTTATCTTATTTAATATACGTAACCAGTTTGCTTTTCAAGATGAGACCCAGAGACTTAATTGTTAAGAATGCCATCCAAAATGAATAGTTCCATGGATATTTTATCTTGTGAAGTTAATTCAATATGACAAAGGCCATTCATATTTAAAAACAGAACCAATTTTGTATTTACTTTTGATTTTTGATATATGTCATTTCTTGATTATGCTAGAAGTTAGAAAATTCTGATTATTCTTACTATTATGATATATTTATTACACTAAAAGTGATGGAACGTGGATGAATGTTTTATATTTTGATAAATTCTAACTTTTTCTAAGCAAATATTTAAAAATTGAATTTATCTTCATATCAACTGTCTTGGTTCTGATCCTTCCTAGCTGATTTTTTCCACTATTAACAATTTTTTAAGCCTAAAATTTGATATAATTATGGCAATTTCTGAGCCTTTCTTATCTTGGTCTAAAGCACCAAAAAAAGTCAAGAAAAATTATCTATTTATCTATCTATCATCTATCATCTATTCCTCGATGTATCTATCTTTCCATCCACCCATCCATCCATCCATCCATCCATTCATCCATCCATCCTGATATCCATCCTATTTATCTATTTACCCAATTTCCTATTTATTTCTGTGGTGATTTGCAGTGTCCTAGAAGTTTTTGAAGAGCAAATGGTTATAAAATAGACTGTAGAGTTCTATTATCTAATTGGAAGCCAGGAAAAACAAAACAAGAAAACCAAGGTCCTTTGCTGGGGTCCAACCCCAGCAGGTCCAGGGGTCCCCAAAGGTGTGGATGGAGTCGGTGAAGAAGGAATGACACGGAGGCAGCATTCAGTTGATCAGCATAGTTGGGTTCTCCAGCCAGGTTCTCCTGCCAGGTTCTATCCAGGATCTCCGGCCAAGTTCTGGTTCGGTTCTCTCACTAGGTTCTCCAGCCAGGTTCTGTAGCCATGTTCTCTCGCTAGGTTCTCCAGCCAGGTTTGGTTTAGGTTCTCCAGCCAGGTTCGGTCGCCAGGTTCTGTAGCCGGGTTCTTCAGCCAGGTTCTGTCTAGGTTCTCCAACCAAGTTCTGTAGCCAGGTTCTGTCCAGGATCTTTTGCCATGTTCTCTCCAGCGAAGATCTTCTGTCTCTAGGTTCTGTGTAGGTTCTGTCTTCTAAGTTCTGTCTTCTAAGTTCTGTCTCTCGGATCCTCATCTAAGTTCTGTCTCTCTGTCTTGTTACATCTGTATTTATACCAGTTGATCCCAATCCTATCAATCTGTATTCCAAAGGTTAGGGCGTTTATTATCTCCATTCCAGGGAGTAAAGATTATGTAGCTTAAGCATGATTGTTCGTAGTTAAAGTGATTAATTATCCGCCTGGCACTTAGTTAAGAGGTTTTATT
>NW_006298965.1:129001-130523 GCF_000327345.1 Myotis davidii | reverse complement strand
GACAGTCAGAAAGTAGTAATATGATGGAAAAGTTAACTTTTTCTATTCTGTTTGCACTTGTGAATTGAAATCTGAGATGTGGTCAATGTGGGGTGACTCTGATGATTTATGTAATGACCTGCTTAGATGTCTGTCTAAGGTCCCTGTCTTTCTACAAACCTGGAGTCACACAGCTTAATCCTAGAGTTTATGGTTAGTTCCCAGTGAGGAAGGATTTAAACAGCTTCATGCACTGGCTCAGTGGTATAGTACTAGTAAACACTTATATAATGTTTACTATGTACCAGACACTGTGCTAAACACTAATAAATGTGCATGTACTTACTTAACCCTCACTCCAAATCCATGAAGTTGGCACCATTATCTACCTTTTTTTAGATGTAGAAACCAAAGCCCAGGTAGTGTAAGGAACCTTCACACAGTCCCATAGTTACTAAGTCACAGAGCCAGGGTTCAAATCCAGAAAGGAAGGTTCAAAGTCTAAGCTCTTTACTAACAGCTGCAGTCATGTCTCTTCTATAACTCTTCTACATTTTTGCCAGTCTCTTTGGTCTTGCACTTAACTTTGATCTGATTATACTGGCTGTGCTCTTTCCTAGTTATTGCCACCAATACTGATAATTATTTGCTACTGTTTATTATGAAAAATAAGAAACATATTGAAAAAAACTTTACAATTTAAACACAAAGATCAGTTGATCCTCATAATAATCATGTGGAGAGGTCAAGGTGAGTATTAGCTCATTCTACACAGATAGAAATGGTGATTCAGAGACATTGTGCATTTAAGGTCATGTGCACAGGAACCTGTAATGCCAAGACTCGAACCCAAGTCTCCATTTCAAGTATCGGGCTCATTGACCACCCCATGTCTCCTCCCCGCTCCCTGTGGCTTTCTTAGTGCAGATTTTCTTTTGAGTACCTACCCCTTCCTTCAGTCAACTGACACAGGGACTGCCCACTCTTTCATGGGGTATCTGCTCTAACTCCTATCTCCATGCAACATTCAAGAGATGTGCTCAGACAGCAGCAGGGGGTCCTTTTGTTTCACCCCCTTCTCTTTATTCCAGCAATCTTGGCCATCCTATTTGATTTCTACTTATTCTGGGCTTGCTTTCGCCTTCTCGTGATTTGTGAGGGATTTGATTGATTAGTTGTTATTTGTGCCATTGTTACTTAGAAAAGGCCTCCAACCTTCTTTTGTTGCAAAACTAATATTGTACATACCGGGAAGGAGAGGCCTATAATAGCAACCAAATCCTGCCAAGTTGTTGCTGGGCTTCATGATCCATTAGTCTTTTATGAGTTTGTTCCTAATAAATCAGATTCACTTTATGCATACATACAGAGCCCATGGACACAGACAATAGTGTGGCGAAGGCCTGGAAGGGGCAGGTGCAGGGTAGAGGGGGTCAATTGGTAAAAGAACAAAGGGGACATCTGTAATACATTTAGCAATTAATATAAATGAAAAAAAATCCAGCTTTTAACAATTAACATTTATTTTAGAACAAAATATGAC
>NW_006298965.1:124712-128612 GCF_000327345.1 Myotis davidii | reverse complement strand
TCGAAAATTACTCATTATGTCTAAATCTTTGCTTTCATGGAATTCTCTGGAACTGATGTCAAAACACTGTGCCTTTCACCTATTTAATCAGAAGATGCTTGAAAATATAACCGTGGTATAATGTTTATGAACACTGGGATGAAATCAGGGCATAGATACATAACCAGACATCAATTTCACCCCAACTGTAGTAATTCTTTGCGTGTGTATTCACGTCCATCTTGCACAAGTGGAGTCAATATTTAAAATATATATCATACATTCGTGTTCCATTGTGCAACAGGTTATTTCCTTCTATCAGTTGCAAATCTAGTCTTTTGACTGACCTGTCTCTTTGTCCTCCTTAAGTAGGTTTCCTACTTACTTATAATCTTTTCTATTTTCTTTTGTTTTCTAATGGTTCTTTACTAAGTTTTTAGCCTTTTTCTGTGTCAATCAGTATCTGACTTAAAATTCAATGAAAGTTCCAACATGAATTTGTGATATCCTTAAAATATTTAATTTTATGGATATTAATTCAATAGTCAAACTTTTACTTACATATGATTATCTCAGACAAAAATCTTGTTTTTAATTTCCCTAGTTGACAACAAATTTTCCTTCTCTCTAAATCTTGTAGGGATATTATTTTCTTTTCTGGTTGCTGACTTTTTTAGTGGCTGAGATTATCTTTGAGACTGTCTACTAACTTTTAGTAGAAAACTAATGATTTTTATTTCTCAGTGTAGTTTAAGTTCATAATATTTCAAGGACTTCAATTTACCTCATTTGAAATTTGAAAATTACTCTAGTTTACCTCATGAAAGTTGACCATTTAACTATTGTGGAATGGCGCCCAGACTGTGAGTTCAACTGTTCCAGTTTTATCAACTGAGTGTCTCTATGATTTCCTGTCTTCAAACAATCAGTTGCTAAGATACTCTTTGTCAAACAATCCAGCAATTCAATAGGAAAAAAAAAGTCTTGTTTTTGCCAAGTCATTCCAGTCAAAACAGGTGAAACTGCAATAAATATGCAAAAGATTATGGATCAATGAACTTTTAACCCTTAAGACAATGTGGAAATTTTTCTGGCCAGAGGATTTATTCTTCTTATTAGATTACCATTACCTTGCACAGTGCCTGGCACATTTTTCAGTTCGAATAAACGTTAGTTAATTGTGAATAAAATAAGAACTCTAAATATGGTCCCCTCATTATTAAAGAAAGTTTGGACATAACTGAAATCACATTTTTCCCTTTGAATTTTGCTTCCTTAAAATTGTCTTAGTTTCTCCTCCTTGGTGTTCCTAGAAGGTGGGCATTGAACGTGCTGAACTTTCTATTTCTTGACTTTTCTTTCATACTTTCCAATTCTTCCTTCCTTTGTAATGTGTCCTAGAAAAGTTATCAGCTCAATTCCCAAGTTTACCACTTCAACTTTAGCACGGTCTTTTCTACTGTTTATTTTATTTAAGGGTTTGGCTTTTAATTTCAACACCACTTTTACCATGATATTTAAGTTATAGTTTATAACATTAGCTGGAATTTATTTTTTAAACTTGACAGTCTCTTTATGCATAACTTTCCTCCAGAGATTCCTCATGGCTTCTGGTCCACTGAAGTTCCTTTTTAAAAAAATGTAATTATAGATTAAAAAAAATAACTTCCTATACTTTTTAGAAGTCCAGAATGGTCAGAGCTGAGGGAGATGAGACATTGTGTGTGTCCAAAATGTTTAAGTAGAAGCTTTTACATTTTTTTTCTTAACTGTCATTTGAAGTCAATGACACACTCATTTAAAAGAACGGTGTTTTTTTCTTAGTTTTCCAAAATTACAAGGCAATTTTTGTTAGGTCAAAGATAAAGAAAGAATTCAATGAATAAAAATGAAATTGCCTATAATTCTACTGTTGGAAATTACTACCATTACTGTTTGGTATAAGTACTTTTCCCATAAGACTTTCCTATGCGTTGCTATGTTAACACTGGGGATAAAGGGAGAGGGTTGTGGAGGATTTTGGTAGCTGGGAAAAATGCTCTCGAGATTAAATTAATAGGGGAAGCCATAACGTGAGTCAAAGGGAGTCAGTGTTCTCTCAAGCCCAATAAGACTTAAACCTTATGCTTTCAGAGTTGGTGATAGGCTGAGGGAGATGCATAGAACAGAGAGCTATCAGGAGGAAATTAATTTTCTCAGTGTAAGATATCTTTGATTATTATTGTTGGTGGTGCTGTTATTATTTTTTTTCAGGCAACCAAAGAAAAGAATATCAGAAACCTTTGGCACAAGATGACTCTCTAATGTCCTGTCTTTTCTTATCTCCTCTCAGGATGGGAAACTTTCCCTCCCTCTAACCCACACAGAATGAGAGAAAGAATAGCTGTAAACGAATAGTTATGTGAAGTTTCATGTACCTAGCACAGGAAACTAGAAACATTTTTAAGAAACGGGAAAACTTGGAGCTTGCTAACCATTAGCAAAAAGAACATAGGTCTGTTTGAAGGAGGGGAGGCAGGGGAACTCCGGGTTAGGAGAAGATGCTAAAAGGAGCTAGGCATTGGCGCGCGGGGTTAGCAGGATGAAAGATGGGCACATATGGGCTCTTCTGCACTAACCTAGGAGCATCCAGGTGGGGATCCCTGGAAGGGCTAAGCAGTGGGCCTGCTGCTGTGTACAGTGTGTCAGGAAAATTCCACAGACTAGAGGTGGAACACCATCTTGTAGAGCTCAGGTCTGCGACTGTGAACCTGGCAAAACATTGATTGAAAGTTATTAGGATGTGTGTTCACATGGCAGAGGAGGGAAGGAGGCCACATCTCCCTCCTCCATATGGTCACTGACAGGCATCTGAGACACACTCACTATGTGCAGTGATGGGGGTGGGGGGGTGCAGCAGGGAGGCTGCTTTTAGTTATTGTGGTGCTAGTGAAACAGTGAGATGTTTCTAGCCTATAGCACTTTTATCCCCATTCGTCTGCGTAGCTAACTTCTAACATTATTTTATATCCCGACTAAGGTGCCTCTCCCTCCAAGAAGGTTTCTTTCAGATTAGGTCAGTGGTTCTCAACCTTGGCTGCACATTAGAATCACCTGGGAATCTTTTTAAAATCCTGATTTCTGGGCCTTGTCCTCTGGAAATTCTGTTTATTTGTGATGGGGTGGGCCACAACATTAGTAACAAAGAAACAGAATTTCTGGAGGACGAGGCCCAGAAATCAGGATTCTAAAAAGATTCCCAGGTGATTCTAATGTCCAGCCAAGGTTGAGAACCACGGGATTAGGTAATGTTTCCTTTCTCCCACTTTCCCTCACTCACATTTAGCATGGCGCCCTGTACTATCTCTCTTCTAGCATTGATGGTTTTACATTGCAATTGTCTATTCATTGTTTATACTCTCAGACTGAAATATCCGAAATATGTGTTTCTAATATGTGTATGATTGTATTTGGGACATCCAGCTCTGTGCCTGGAATATAGCAGACACTAGCTTTGCTGGCTGCATCTACCATTAATGTACTAAATAATAACAATGGATAACATTTGTATAGTGACTACTGCATGCCAGGCTGGGTTCTAGACACTTGACATCTATTGATTCATTAAATCCACAGAATAGATAGGTACTATATATTACATATAATAGTAAACTTGTTATAACTTATTCCATACCATAATCAGATACTATTAGAATTAAGTTTTACAGATGAGTGGACTGAGGTGCAGAGGAGTTAAATAACTTGTTTTACGTCACACAGCTAGGAAATGTTAAAGCTACGATTTTAATTCAGTTGATCTAGTTCCTTAGTGTGCATTTCTTAACTACACATTATACTGCTTATAAACTAAGGCATTCTCTACCTCCAGTAATTTAAAGAATATATATATTCTTTTTTTTTAAAATTTATTTTATTGAAACT
>NW_006298965.1:120961-124588 GCF_000327345.1 Myotis davidii | reverse complement strand
TGCCTCCTGCACATCCCCCACTGGGGATGTGCCCGCAACCCAGGTACATACCCTTGACCGGAATCAAACCTGGGACCCTTCAGTCCACAGGCCGACGCTCTATCCACTGAGCCAAACCGGTTTCGGCTATATATTCTTTATATATATAAAGATAAGTGTAAAGGTAAACCATTACACTTATCTTTCCACTTAAGGGTAAGCCATTACCCTAAACAACTCTAATGCAAATGTAAATATCTTCCCAAGAATGACTTCAAAGGTCGGAAAGAAGCCAGGGTTTTGAGAACTATACTTGCATGACGGAGGACAATTGCTTTCTTGTAATAAGTCAACGGAATTTATTTACTAAACAAGATGAAACACATGAAACAGGCTTGGGTTTTCTAATATTGTTCTTGACAAAGAGGGTGGATGCAATAATTGTTCACCTGACGGAGATCCAGCAGAGAGGCCCATAGCTCTGTGCATTTCCATATGGCAGCCTCTGTCATTGCTGTGAAGAAGAATCACGGGTGGACACAATTTCAAGTGTGCATTTCCTAGTATAATTGAACTCCCCTCAATCTTGTGTAAATAAGTTACACAAGGAATGCACCTGCTATAGTTACACTTATCCTGAGTATGGATAATGTCTTATCACAGAAGGTGAAGAACTTGGCTTATAGTCAGTCTCTGCTTGCCTATCAACTCACATGGTGAGTTTGGCCAAACTCAACTTCTTTGTGCTCCAATGGACTGCTCTATAGGTAGCACACCAGGACCAAACTAGAGCCTGATCTCTGACTTCAGTTCTCCTACCCCTCCTTTCTAGCTACTCAGTAAGGAAATCAATGAGTTCTATCTATTTTTAGTGGCAGTCCCATAATCAACTCAAGCTCAGAAATAACTTGTTTTAAGTCACCCAGCTAGGAAATGGCTGTCCAGGTTTATGGTAAGTCACACAACCTGGAATGGCTATCCAGGTTGAAGTAATAGACTAAAGATAGATTTAGCTAAGTGAATTTTGGAGGTTGGGATATTTCTAAGATGGGAAGGGGATGCTGTTTTATCAGGATGCTTTCAGTTATAATAACAGAGAACTAACTCAACCTTGCTTATCTATATATATATAAAAGCCTAAGCAACCAAACAACTGGTCTCTATGATGTGCACTGACCACCAGGGGGCAGACACTCAATGCAGGAGCTGCCCCCTGGTGGTCAGTGTGCTCCCACAGCAGGAGTGACACTCAACTGACCAACAGCTGACCAACCTGTTCTGACAGCCCAGCAGCAGCCACTCACTTTCTCAGTAGTCCTTCAGACCCAATTTCCGGAGAACAGGCCAGGCACGCAAGATGCAGGGCTTATGGCTGGCAAGTGCTGCTGCAGTGGCATGAGCCTCTCCTGATCAGGACTGACTGGGCATGAGCCCACTGCAGGCACTGTGGGGCGGGATGAGCAGGAGTGGTAGGCAGGAGTGGCAGGTGGCATTGGACTGCTGATTTTGGCCCAATTTCTGCAGGCCATGCCAAGGGACCCCACCTGTGTACGAATTCATGCACTGGACCTCTAGTACCATATAAGCATGTTGAGAAAGTTTCACATGATTTTCCTGGATACAGTAGGCATTAGGCTTGTTATTTAAGATCTCTAACTTTGCTTCCCTGAAATTTTATTGACTCTATCCTCTCCCCTGTGTTAACTTTATCTTCTGGTTGGTTGAAATATGGTGGCAGTGGACCAGGTATCTCATTTAAATATGAATATGTGTAGATGAAGAAGATTGATTCAATTTCTTCTGTCTTTTCTACACTTAGGAGTGAGGCATAGTTTCCAGAAGTGCCCCAGCTGACACTCCTCATGTCTTATTGGATGGAATTATATTAAAAGTATATTCCTAAGCCAATCACTGACAAAGGAGGATGGATTGACATAATTGGCTTAGAAGCAGACAGTTTTTGTGAGTTTATTAATTGTGTTTGTGAAAGGATGGAGACCTGGAGTTCCCTCCTCTGCCATTTTTGGTGATGTCACTTTTTTTTTATTAGCTTAAATTAATGAAGATTTACCCTTGGAGCGGGGGATGCTCAGAGTTATTTTTAGAAAAAGAGATATTGGGCAAATCAGGCTTAGCAAGGAAGAATGGATACTGTGTTCATGAGAGTCTCTATGGAAGATGATTATAATAAAAGAGGTATCATGGAGGAAGGTGGGTGATTATGGGGAGTCCTGAACAAGGGCAACAAGAAGACCAATCCACCGAGTGGAAAGCAGAGTCTCTGGTGGAAGACAGACTCAAGCTCCAAATCTGCTCTGTCACCGTCTAGGTATATGAATATGAGGAAATCAGATAACTTTTTGTATCTCAGTCTCATAAGCACAATAAGAGAGGGATAATAATTTTCCCATTTTCAAATATATGTTAAAGTGATATAAGAAATACAAAACATCAAAGGGATGTTTGGCGCATCATATGATTGTCATTATTACAAAGATGATGTGACTGACACTTGAAATGGAATAATTAGCAGACTGTTCAAATAAGTAGGGACTTATTTGTAGTTTAACGGCCATGGTCAAATCAATTCTTAGCTTTTGAGCGCTTCCCATAGGCCAATGATCATTTATTATTCTATCCACAGATAGTTAGTGAGTGCCCATAATATGTTGGGCACTGTTCTTAGCACTAGAAATTCAGCAATAAATGCAGGAGATAAACACCTCTGTCTTTAAGAAGTTTACAGTTTAGTGGGGAAAGACAGACACAAGAAAATATATAAAGGGTATAGAATATGAGATAGTACTGAGTGCTAAGGAAGGGATAAAACAGGGAAAAAGGATGGGGAGAGCAGGAATGGGGACATAAATTCAAGCAGTGTGCTCGGGAAGTTCTTCCTGAGGAAGATGGCATGTGACCAAAGAACTGAAGGAGTGAGGGAATAGGACATGTGGCATTCTGGAACTTTCTAGGAGGAGGAAAAAGTTATGATACTGAGCATTCTGGAGAGTTCAAAGAGCAATGAAGACAGTGGGGTTGGAAAAACAGAATAAAGCGAAGAAGAGCAGGTGAGGTCAGAAAGGTGGCAGGTGAGAGGGGGTCAGGAGTTTGTAGAGCTTTAAATGTGGTTTTAAGGACTTGAGATTTTACTCTGAGTGACATGGAAAGTTGTGAAGGGTTTCAGTAGTGGAATGGCATTCATTGCAATTCATTGATTTTTATTTTCTTCTATTTGCATTTTGTTTAGACATACGCTGGGGTCTCTCATTCTATCCCTATGTGTCCTAGCTGCTCTTTCAAACGTCTTATTCTTATCCTTCTGTGCTGCATATGATAAATTCTTCACATTAATTTCTATTAATTAATTCCTTCTCCATCATATCCCAAGTTCATCTAACTTATTATTAAAAATAATTATCAAAGATGGCGGCATAGGTAAACACCGGAGTTTGCTGCCTTGAACAACCACTTCAAAAATACTACTAAAAGACAAAACGGACATCATCCAGAACCACAGGAAAGCTGGCTGAGAGGAAATTCTACAACTAGGAGGAAAGAGAAAAACACTGAGACTCAGAGGAGGCGCAGTGCGGAAGTGAGATACTAAGGTGCGGAGTGCATGCCGGGCAGGCTGGCGGCTGAGGGCGT
>NW_006298965.1:101677-117799 GCF_000327345.1 Myotis davidii | reverse complement strand
TGTTTTAGGTCAAGGGCATGAAGAAAAGAAACAAACATAAAACAAGTCCCAGACTAAGCAGAGTATTACTAATCATATCCAACCTTTATAATCAGATTCTCAGAAGCCCAGGCAAAAGGGAAACCAGATGATGGCATGGTTCTCATTGTCTGACAGATAGTTTATTAAAAGACAACACTTTCTCCTGTCCTTTAGATCGGAGGCGAATGTATCATGAGGTCCTTATACAGACAGCAGACAGCATTGAACAAAATTATAAATCTCAACCTACAGGCTAGACACCAAGTCTGTAAATATTAAAACACAACAAAATTATACCCTAAATAGCCTTTGAAAAAAACTACACACTACATGATTCCACATTCAATGGCTTATTACATTGGCCCTTGGCAGCATGCAAATTCTTTAAATAGTACTTCTATAAAGACAAATTTGTGGAGGTTTGTGCGAGTGATATTTTCGAGATACATTGCTATTATGTGGTTTATTTGGGTATAGTGTAAAATTTATTTTCCTCTAATATAAATGGATAAGAATATAAGGCTCAGCTGAAATGTAGTGGACTAAAAGGCATTCTAGGCTTCATTTGAGGGAAGAACAATAGGATTTAGTGGGTATACGTAGTAAATGATGTGAAATTGAGGATTCAAGGATCCCCAGAAATACACTGCCCTATTCTGGTCTTTCGATCGGTCTTCTCTTGCTCTTCTCTCTAACAAAAAGCTCTGTGTCGTTAAGGCTGGTTTTAATCAGATGCATGTCTTATGAAAAGTTTTTAGTAAAGCCTTTGTCAAAGGATGGATTAAAAACCCCACAGGGCGGTGGTAGTGTGAAGAGATGATCCCACATCCAAATCTGGGCATGACCTGCTGGTCTCAGCCAGGGGGAATGAGGCAGAGATCCATATGGGTCTGAAACGCTTAGAATCAAGTCAGAAAGAGGGGAAATTGTAGGTGCTCCTTGGAAGTAATTCCCCTCCAGTGGTCGGCAAACTGCTGCTCGAGAGCCACATGCAGCTCTTTGGCCCCTTGAGTGTGGCTCTTCCACAAAATACCACGTGCGAGTGCACACGTACAGTGCGATTGAAACTTTGTGGCCCATGCACAGAAGTTGGTATTTTGTGGAAGAGTCACACTCAAGGGGCCAAACACCCGCATGTGGCTCACAAGCAGCAGTTTGCCGACCACTGCAGGCTAGGCAAAAAGTAGACCAGTCTGTGAATAGCCAGGTAGTGCCTTTAGCACTGCCCATTGGCCAGGAGGACAAGTGCCATTGTGCTTGGTGCCAGGACCTCTGAGGATTCACACCATAAGGTGTGGGAAGCCGTTATAGGGTTAAACCTCATACTGACCTGTTAGCAAAGTCACAAACAAGTCCCAGCTTAGAGGGCACAGTCCTCTTAGCATAATTAGGCTTGACCTTATAATGCTCCCTAGATCTTACCTGGGAAGCTAATGGGCTGAGGGAGTGCAACAAGAACAAAAACAAGTGAAACTCACAAGAACAGTGTAAACAAGTGAAACTCACAAGAAGTGTAACTTTGGTAACCACTACCTTGTCTACCTCTGACTATAAAATAAAGGCTCAGTTTGCTTCCAGACCTTTTCTCTGTGGCCTCAGCCAGGCACAGGAAGATCCATAGAGACTAAAGAGAGCTAGAGAGCTATGAACGCTGTCTCCTTGTAAAACATTCTTCGAGGACTCCTTCCACAGGGGGCTGGACCCCGGCAGTAAGGGGTAAGCCACATACCTCTTGTACCAACAGCACTCATACTTTTGGAAAGATGTATCAATTACTGGGTTTAAGTAAGCATTATATTAAAGTAGACATTCTCTCACTCTCTCTTGTTAAATTAATGTCTGGGGCTCAGGAAAAAGACATTATTTAAAGAAAAATTAAGAAATTCAATTTTCTATGCATATTTGAGCAGCTGCATGACTTAAATTTTGTGACCTTACTACATGTGGTTATAGGGTATGTTTAGCAGAGTGTGAGCATAAAAGTTCCATAAACGAAGTCCCCAAGCCACAGCAAGCTTTCAATAAGTGCTTCTCTTTCCAGGGCCCCACACTCATTGTTTTTGCTCTGTTGTTTATTATTAAATTCTGTTTCTTCAGAGAAAATGTCAGTGTCATATCTGGAAACCAGTATTTATATTGTCCGGCTTCCCATCCTCCTGGTCGTTGCCAGAAATCCCTGGCTGCCTGGTATAAGAAAACATCATAATTATCTCATTAATATTTGGTCCTGGCCCTCCCTGCTAATCAGTTTAGTATTGCCGAGAATTCAAAGGACGAGAACAGAAATCTACTAAGAAGGAATAAATTGGTCCTCAGACTGTAGCTCCAGGAAGCTGCCCAGGGACAAAAGCTCGCCTGCTAGTGAAATAAGAGATCGCATAAAATGTCGATTTACGTGGACAGCTAGCTCTTTGGATTTTACTAGTTTGGATGCCTTTCGTTCTGCCTGCCAGCACTTGTCAGTAGCAGGCTTTCACATTTGTGGATTGTGTCAGAGATAAGCAAATTCCAAAATGATTTTTTTTGTTTTGTTTTATTTTTTACTCTGTCCTCTCTGAATTCACTGGCTTCTTCCCAGAATGTGTTCCTGAGTGGAAAAACATCTGCACTGGGTATACCTACATGTGCTGTTGTAACTCGAGATAAATTTCTGATCTACCATCTATCACTTCGAGGGTGTTGTTGCTGTTCTTTTTAAAGCCATTAGGAACAGTATAATAGACATGCTTGCTGAATGCTAAAGTATGGTATTTGACATTCATACATTACTCTGAGTTATATATGTGACTGTCAGGGATAAACTGATTTGGGTAAAAAAGCTACCTGTCCCAGAGGTAAATGAGAACCCAAAGAAATAATAGCTGCAACTTCCAAATCAAAGCCAGTATTTCTTGTCACCGTGACTTCAAAATATATTCTAGAACAATTGTATCACTTGCAATAATGCCATACTATCCAAGCCAGCTCAGAAAGGAGATCTTTCCCACTGGGCATATCATTAGACAGGTGGCCTTGCATAGTTATTCACAGCAATGATAAATTCTCTAAGGTAGTCCAGCAAATATTGGCAGGACATGATCTTTATGTCTCATCCATCCAGAGTGTCCATGTGGTCTCTCTACTGAAACTGGAATTTCTTCTGCATGGATATATACCTAGCTCAGTGCTTACATTCTTTTTAGAGTTTGCATACACAAAGAAACACATTCCAGAAATAGCTAGTCAGGAACACAGTCCATTGAAATCTTGTCCAACAACTCTAAATTTTTACCAGAATTGAATCAGAGTAGGTAGCCATGGTATGTAGCCATCGTTACCTGAATTATCCATGGGCAGTAGATGGGTGGGGACACACAAGAACTCTGATTTCGCACTTTCAATCTGGGAAGATAATTGGAACCACTCTGGTTTTGCTATTGTCACAGCCACTACTTGTAAAATTGTAAGAGCTGTTATTTATTTGCAGAAAATACCATAACCCAACTGTCATTTAAAAAAATCTAATTAAAATGTGTTCTGATTCTGAAACTTGATTATTTTGTTTACCACGTGGAAGCAAGCAATATGCAGAGTTAGGGGTTGTTGTTTTTGGTTCTTGATGCCAAATCATTCCCAAGATGTTGTGGTCACAGAGGAGCAGCCCTTGGAGATGAATTTCTCAGGAAATCTCTTTTGAACACTCTTTTATTTTCCTGAAGAAAAAATAGGCAATATCATAAGCTAAATGTGTAATTTCTGCTTTCCCATCGAATCTGGAAATGTTAGAGCTAATGGAGAGTCGTTATGATTTCAGTTATAGACAGCCATCTTGCCCAAGGTCATGCCCTCTCCCAGGTGGTCCATTCCAATGATTGATAAAATATAGTAGTATAAAATACAGTATAAAAGTCTGATTATCTTCGTTTGACTCAGGACAACTAAAGGTCCATTTTAGCTTCAGAGATCCCCCTGGCACTGGTCAAGGCTCTTTTTGAGCAGTCACTGTAGTTTGACTTTACATTTTGCCCATTTCTGCTTCCATTCCTTCCCTTTCCCAAATATTGATCCCAAGGGTACTCCTAAATAAACTGCCTGCATGCCAAATGTTATCTCGAAGTCTCCATTCCCAGGAATCTCAACCCGGGACATAAGTATTTGCCTTTATCCTTTTAGCTGAAATGCATTGTCCAATATCATCACCATCTATTTGCATAGTGGGAAATGCTATAATAGAAAAATATATTTTAAAGAGTCAACTTTTTTTAGGAGGATAGAAAGTAGTGCAGAAGCAGGAAGGATGGGGAAAACAGATACCATGTCTCTGTGTTTTATTAGAGGGGGTATCCTCACTACCATAAGTGGGGAAGTGGGTGTCTTGGCCAGGCTGCAACTGGTTACAGGCTTTCCTGAGGGGCAAGGGATTCTAAATGGTATAAATGGAAATAATTTATCCAGTTGTGTTCCAGCTTGTTATTAGGGAAGTCAAGTGGCAGGTGGTACAAGTAGGAAAGAGACCTGCTGGTTAGGTTCTACCTGGCATTGTCACTTAGATACTTTGATTATTGTTTCTAGATGGAGGGTTAAAATGTGCACTTTCTAAGTTTCCAGTTTTTGGTCTTAGTAAATGGGAATGTTTATCATGGGCACTTTTCTTTTCTTTTGTAAATCCTTACCCAAAGATAACTTTATCAATTTTATTTTTATTTTTTAATATATTTCTATTGATTTCAGAGAGGAAGGGAGAGGGAGAGAAAGAGATAGAAACATCAATGATGAGAGTCATTGATTGGTTGCCTTCCCTGCACGCCCTCTACTGGGGTTGGAGCCTGCAACCAGGGCATGTGCCCTATAGGGAATCGAACCGTGACCTCCTGGTTCATAGGTCAAAGCTCAACCACTGAGCTATGCCAGCAGGGCTAACTTTATCGATTTTAGAAAGAGGGGAAAGGAAAGAGGGAGAAAAACATTAACGTGAGAGAAAAACATTGATCTGTTGCCTTCCTTATGTACCCCAATTGGGAATCAAGCTGAAATCTAGGTATGTGCCCTGATCAGGAATCAACCCCAAACCTTTTGTATGGGATGACATCCAACTAAGCCACACTGACCAAGGCTATGGGTACTTTTGTTGGCATACAGTGCTAGGTGTTTAGGATAGGTGAGGAGGAGGCAAAAGTTGCCAAAGGATACAAGATACTTTGGGAAGTCTTTTCACTTGGAATTAGGCCCCCTAAATGCATTGCTTATTTTGGGTGAGGAATGAAATTTTGATAAGTTAAAATCCTTTTGTGAACTATTTTGGATCTGAGAAGAGACTTGAATGTAACTTGAAACCTCTCAACTAATCAATATAGTTTTTTGGGTGTGTCACTTTCAGGAGAAAATAGAAAATGCTAGCAGAATAAACAATGGGGAAATTTGTTCAACTTCTCTCTGTACATTGGAGGCAGTATATATTCACTGCAATGTCTTTGAAGAATTTGCCTCTATTTTGTTTGTCAGTTTATTTTGGTCATTAGATTCTACATATAAATGAGGTGAGATAGTATTTGTCTTTCTCGGACTGGCTTGCTTTGCTTAGCATAAGCTGGCTTATTTCACTTAGCATAATACTCTCCAGGTCTTTCCATACTGTCTCAAAAGGTAAGAGATCCTTCTTTTTTACAGATCACTAGTATTCCATTGTGTAAATGTACCACAGCTTTTTTTAGCTCTCATCTACTGATGGGCACTTGGACTGTTTCCAGATCTTGACTCTTGTAAACAACAGAATAGCCACCAATGCATGGATACATGGAACAGACTGGCAGCTGTGAGAGGGGAGGCAGGAGGGGGAACTGTTTGTCAGTTTATTTTGGTCATTAGATTCCAAATATAAGTGAGGTCAGATAGTATTTGTCTTTCTCAGACTGGCTTGCTTTGCTTAGCATAATAATCTCCAGGTCCACCCAGGCTGTCAAAAAAGCTAATCCCCAAACCTGACAATGCCTACTGTATACCAAACCTTATCTTTGATATGTATATCTGCTTTGCTTTAGGGCAATTTGTGTTAATAAAAAGCTAGGGGTCCAGAAATTCAGAGTACTTGGTTACTGAAACTAGGGCTAGCAAAATAAACAATGGAGAAATTTGTTCAACTTCTCTCTGTACATTGGAGCCAGTATATATTCACTGCAATGTCTTTGAAGAATTTGCCTCTATTTTGTTTGTCAGTTTATTTTGGTCATTAGATTCCAAATATAAGTGAGGTCAGATAGTATTTGTCTTTCTCAGACTGGCTTGCTTTGCTTAGCATAATAATCTCCAGGTCCACCCAGGCTGTCAAAAAAGCTAAGATTTTCTTCTTTTTTTATAGCTGAGTAGTATTCCATTGTATAAGTGTACCACAGCTTTTTTATCCTCTCCTCTACTGATGGGCACTTGGACTGTTTCCAAATCTTGACTATAGTAAACAACAAAATAGCCACCAATGCGTGGATACATGGAACAGACTGGCATCTGTGAGAGGGGAGGCAGGAGGAGGAACTGGATGAAAGACGGTGAAAGGATTGGCCAAAACACATGCTTACATGGCACATAGACACAGACAACAGTGTGGTGACAGCCAGAGGAAAGGGGGGGGGGTGTGAGGACTAGGTGGAGATGGGCACAAAATGGTTTCTGATTTATTCTCTTGTTAACTAGAAAATTCAATTAAGAAAGAAAGTGTGAACACTGGGTGGAGGGGGGTCTTACATGTTCATGTTCCAGATCTATAAGAGAGAGGGGCAGAGAGGGCTTTCAAAGAGCTCTTTCCTGTGGAGCAACTTCAGACCTAACAGAAGCTACTACAGAAATACCTTTCTTAAGGGAAAAGTCTCTAGATGAATGACCTAAGGGCAGGTTGGAAATAAAAATGGTAAAATAGCCCCTTGAAGCAGAGAAAGTGGAACAAGGAACCAGTGCTTTATTTATGAGCTTTTGGAAACCATTTATATATATATATATACACATACATATATATATGAGAGAAAAAAAGAGAGGTCTCTCTCAACAGATGGAGCAAGGGTAAGTATACAGTTGTAGTATGCAAAACAGTTTATTTTTGTATTTTTTTAGTTATTGCATTATTTCCATACGAACAACTGTAAACTTATTTTTGCTCCACCCTATGTGTGTATAGCTTTTCTAAACAGAGAAACCTCAAGTATAGCGATAATCACTATAATAATTTAATCAGCACATCTTTTGATTTTATGTTTTGCTTTTAAAATCTTGTGATTTTTAAAATATATGTGTAAATATTATTTAATTCTACAATCTCACATAATTTTAGAATTATCACTCTCATTTTATACATGAGAGACACAGAGGACCAAAAAGCTAACAGTGACCCAAGGTCACAGATTTTCATTGGTGAAAGAGTTGTGGGAGTATGTCTTCTCCTGACCCCAAGGCCTTTCCTAGCCCCCTTGCTTACAGGTATTAATTGCTCTAGTAATTTTTAGCACGCCTGCGGAGCGGGCAGCCCAGCCACATGGCTATTGCTGCTCTTGCCTTCTGCCAAGGTGGGATCGAGGAAGGTGAATTCCTGGACTTGCTTTAGGTCACAGCACACCTGGTATTGGAACAAACTGTCCTGGTTCTCTTACTTTCTCCTTTTGTGGATTTCTTCCACATTTCCAGAGCTGGATCAGACCAGGCATGCCCAAGGGAGAGAAGTCCTCCTGCTTTTCCTCCGTGTGAAATATACTGACAGCTACTCCGCGCTAACGTTCTTTTTGAGAATTTCCTTCATGCTCTGTAATTTCAGCCCCCAGGAGTTTACATCTTGTTTTACTTTCTTGAGTTTGTCTTAGCACAGTCACACCAATTAAACTCTTAAATAACAGGAAACTCAAAGGAATGCTGTGCAGATTAAAGGTATTTCCCACAATCTCATGTGCCAGTGGGCAAGAGGCATGACGTTCTTTAGTTTCGGTGTCAGGAAAAGAGTAGCCCACGGAGGTATTTCCCAGCTTCCACATTTTGGAGAAGCATTTACTGTGACTTGATGAGCAGAATCTTGACCATCATTCTTATCTTATGCAACCTGAGTCCCTCCAGATTCTGGTCATCCTGCTGGACCACCCTGCTAGACATGCATTCTGATTAGTAGCAAAGTTTTCTGACTAGCTTATTGGAATTTCTAGTGCCACTTTTTAAAATTAAACATTTTTAATGTTGATATTATTGTAGGTATCTCCTGCCCCCGCCACACACACACTTTGCCCTTGTCTACCTGCCCTATTTCCCCCTCCCTTGGCCTTCACCACACTATTATCCATGTCCATGGGGTATTGGGGTATGCCTATATGTCCTTTAGCTAATCCCTTCACTTTCACCCAGTCACTCCCACACCTCTCCCCTCTGGTAGCTGCCTGTCTGTTCCATATATCCATGCTTTCGATTCTATTTTGTTCGTCAGTTTATTTTGTTAATTAGATTCCACATAATAGTGAGATCATATGTTATTTGTCTTTCTCTGACTGGCTTATTTCACTTAGCATAATAATCTCCAGGTTCATCCATGCTGTCACAAAAGGTAAGATTTCTTTCTTTTTTATAGCCACACAGTATTCCATTATGTAAATGTACCACAGTTTTTCCTTGATTGGAATTGAACCCAGGACCTTCAGTCCGCAGTCCGATGCTCTATCTACTGAGCCAAACCAGCTAGGGCTATATATATTTTTTCTGATGTCACTTTTGAAGTATCACTTGCAGTTATGTAGATGCATTACATAATTATCTTCAAATGCTTGCACACTGACACCTGACACCTAATTAATCCAAACATGCACTGATAATTCCCAATCAGACCTGCTGTCATAAATTTGATAATTACAGCACTGTTTTTGTCATTGGGGGGATGTGGGATCAAGTGAGTTTTGAAAATGGTGTATTAAAAAAAGTTAAATATGTTTCTTTTTGGCAAAACTTTTAGTGTATTTCAAATGTTCAAAAAGGCAATGTAATATATGACATTTCTAAAGTTTATTTGATTGAAATCTGTACCCCCCCAATTCAACAATTCAATAAATTTAATAATAACATTATTATTCAAAGATTTTTATTAATAAATACTAGTGTTCTAGTTTGGGAAATACTGCTTAAATCCTCTCTCTTGATTTTCTTGACACTTTTCTATTCAGATCAAATCATCTTGCTGACAATTTCTAAAGTGGATGTTTAACAGCTGTTCTCTCCCATCTCCCATCTCTAAATTTAGCCTTCCCACTATTAACACTGGTTTTCTTTCCAATTTGTAGTAAGATTAATAAACTTCTCTATCATTTCTTTTTTTTAAATCCTCACCCAAAGATATGTTTTCATTGATTTGAGAGTGAGAAACATTGATGTGAGAGAGAAACATCAATCCGTTGCTTCCTATACATATTCTGACTAGAGGATCGAACTGCAACTTGGGTATGTGGTTTGACTGGGGATCAAACTTGCCACCTTACGGTGTACGGTGTAGGTCAGGATGACCTACAGCAAATAGAGCTACACCAGCCAGGGCTCTATCATTTCTTAATAGTTTAATTTTTAAAATCAGAAATAGATATGAAATTTTACCAAATGTGTTTTTCTGCAACTAGTGAAGTAATTTTTCTTCTTTATTCTATTATTGATAACTTTCTATTAATATGGAAATTAAATTTATTTAAGAAAAAATTTACTGGCTTGGCTCAGTGGCTGAAAGTTGACCTATGAACCAGAGAGTTAAGAATGGATTCCCAGTTAGGGCACATGCCCAGGTTACAGGCTCATTCCTCATTGCGGGGGTGGGGCATTCAGGAGGCAGCCAATCAATGATTCTCTCTCATTGTTGATGTTTTTCTCTCCCTCTTGTGGGGAGCCAGCACGGCCATGGCATACTCAGCCCCAGGGCACCTTATGTGCCACGCCAGCTCAGCCTGGTTCAGTGACCCTGAGTGGGGTGGTGAAAGGACTGAGAAAAGACAGACAAGAGAATGAAAGCTGGGTCTCGGTGGGATACTGCTCCCTGATGAGGAGACAGCGCCAGCGCCCACAAGCCCTGTCTTTATTTTATAGCAGATGCCACGAGGCAAAGTAGGGGCGTGATCACATTGTTTACAGCATTCTCGTGAGTTTCAACCTCACTCAACTACATGCACCCGAACTCTATCACAAGGCACGTGGGGCTACGTGTTTGGACCATAGGTGCAAGCTTACAACTATAGCTGTTGGCTATGATTGTACTGGGAGGGCCCTGCCCTCCAGCTGGGACTTGCACGTGGCAATGAGAGAACCCTGTCCTTTCATTAGTCCGAGGCTTGAACCTGGCCAAAACACTGTAGGCGTGCCCCACACCTCTCTCCCTTGTCCTCTCTGAAATCAATAAACATATTTTTTAAAAGAAGAAAGAAAAGGAAATATAACTTAATTCAGAAAAGTATAGCATTACAAGAAGTAGAAGACCATTAAAGTTCCAGAAATGTGTTTCTATTATTATTATTATTTATTATTATTATTATTATTATTATTATTGAACAACATTTGTTTTTAGTCTGAAACTTGTAAATTACAAGTAACCCTTTAGCTATATTTTCAACCTTAGTTAATCTCCCATAAGTTGAGGTGATTGCGTTTATTATGGATGTAGAAATGACAGTTTAGAAAGGTCAAGCACCGGGCGGCAGCCTCACATCTCGTCAGAGGGGTCACCGTTGGAGCTCACTACTGAGCCACACTGTGGCAGAGTGCAACCGAAAATAGGAAGCCTTAAAGCCTACAAGATAGGGGCTTTCCTACTGGGCGTTTTCATAGAAAGTCATTTAGATAAGCATAATGAAAGGAGGTATTCTGTAAGAACTCCAGGAGAAGGGCAGGACTTTTTAAAAGGATCTTCTACTCCTGTTGCTTTAGTAACACATCATGCAAGCTCCAACTAGTGGTGTAAGGTAGTTTGTTTCTTTCCCAATATCTTTAGACAATTACTTTATTGTGGTCCTGACGAATTCCCTCAACGCACCCCTGAATTGAGACTACGTTTCTCTCATTTTATCTCCTTTTCCAATTGGGGAATAAAGACACTCCCAGAGACAGAGATTCTCAGGCACCACTAAACTATCCCACCCTTTCACATAGGGCCTTTTTGTGTGAGAAAAAAACTTAGGCAACTTCTGAGGTTGGACCTCTACCCTTTGTCTCTGTTGTCACCCATGGTCATTCTTGGTAGTTGGGACTCTGACTGTTGAGTCAGTAGGGTGTCCTACAGGGAGAGCTGGAGAGATTTCATGCCTTCATTGCTCACCTGAAGGCCTGGGACCCTGGCAGTGCCTCATCTCTGAGAATCAGTCAAGATTTGGGTGTAAGGGGAAAATGAGGTAGGGCTGTGGTGCAGCAAAACTGTTCTTTAATGTCATGGGCTGAATTGTGTTCTCCCAAGGTCATATGTTAAAACTCCAGCCCTGGTACCTCAGACTATGACTGTATATAGAGATAGGGCCATTAAAGAGATGATTGATTTAAAATAAAATCTGACTGATGCCCTTATAAGAAGAGGAAATTTGGTCGCACCAAGAGACACCAGGGTTGTGCACACACAGAGGAAAGACCATGTGAGGACACAGCAAGAAGACAAGCCAAGGAGAGAGACCTGAGAAGAAGCCAAACCTGCCAATACCTTGGCCTTGGACTTCTAGCATGCAGACTGTGAGAAAATAAATTTCTGTTCTTTAAGCCACCCAGTCTGTGGTATTTTGTTATGGCAAACCTAGCAAAGTAATACACCCTCTGGTCAGACCTCATTTCCTGTGTTACTTCATAATTTCTTTCTCCCTTTCTCTATCCCTTCCTTTTCCCCTAACTTTCTCCTTCCCCACTTCCTTCCAAAGGAGCTGAAATGCACCTACTTTGTGAATGCCTGTGCTAGGGATCAGCCTGCTCACTCTCGGTGGCTGCTGCCGTGCTTGGAGCTCCCTGATGCCCTGTCCACTGTGCGCTCAGCCAGATCCCTCCTGGGAAGTATTGCTGTTGGATGTTGCTTTTTCTCATGTGCAATCTCTGGTCTTGTCTCTCCCCTGATGGAGAGGTGAAGTATAGTTCTTTCATTTCTCCCTACCTATTGCACATGGCAAAATTCACCCACATGTACTAGTGGAAGAGGAGGATTTAGAATGAAGACTCTAGTGTCACAGAATTCCTCTTTCCCCCTGTTGGGATTTTACTCCTGCCTTCTTTCTCAAAAGAGCCAGCCCCACATCTATCCAGGTACAAAGAAACCAACTGTAAATCACCTATTTTTTTAAGCTCCTAAGAGTGAGGTTGAGAGGTGTGTGTGTGTGTGTGGGTGGGGGGGGGATGGGAGGGGGAGATAGCCATCATCACCCAACGTCACTGCTTAGTGGACAAATTTCAGTCACTGCCCACAACCTCCAAGTCAGCCAAATTTCTGGACACCTGAAAATACCCCATTCCTTTGACCCTCACCAGCAACCGAGGCCACTCTCCCAGTGTTGCAGGGACCAGTAAGTTGTGACCTCCTGCAGCTTTTGGGATCCTAGTGTAGAGGAGGAGCCACCAAACCCTGGGCTGATGGATTTCTTACTTTGCAAAGGCTGTTACAACACATCTAAATGCATACCTAACCTCTGTTTTTTCCATCAGGAGCTTAACTTAGCACCGGGGGTCCTTAGTATGGATTCTAATAAATTAACCTCAGGAGTCCATAATACTGTGAAAGTACCTTTTTCTGCCCTTTAGGTATTATTGTGTGATTCAGTCTATTTTCACAAAGCTAATCTTGATGGAAACGTGGAGTGTCCACATTTCATGGTATTACCACATATGTTTCAAATTATTAATAACAAAGACTTTAAATATTGCTTTTGGTATTTGTTATTTTAAAATAGTTCCATGAATGGCCAAATGATCCTTTGATGAATTGTAGTTTTATATAAAAAAAGGTAATATTTTCCTAATAGTGTCCTTTGATATGACTTAAGGCCTGTTACCAAAATGAAGAGTCTGCCTGAAAGAATCATTCTAGGAGAGGCTGACTCATTTTTTGTAATAAGGATTTTTAGGGTATTTTCCAATTTTTAAGTTTCTGTTTGGGTTTTCTAACGTTCTCTGCTTATAAAACCACTGACTCTGATTAGATTTTATAAGGATTTTTTTTAAAAAAAGAATGTGTTATTTGTTAATTTCTTGTTTTCTGATCTGTATTATCAATTACAGACTCCAAATTATTTTTAAACCAAACCAGGCACTGACTGCACAGCCCTGTAAATTATTTTATTATCTCATAATGGTTCTGAGCACAGGCAGCTTGTTTAAATAAAACCAGCAGTGGTAATTTGGATGTAGCAAGGGGCATTGTGAAAATTTCAGATGGTCGTTATGATTTTGGGTAGCTTTCGTTAAAAAAGAGTATTCAGCCTGGAGTGTGGGTGGGGACGAGAGCGGGCTGAAAGAAGTTAATGGGGGATAAAGTAGGACCTATGTAATACTTTCACTAATAAATATTAAAACAAAAATAAATTCATAAGCTTATTTAAATTGTGCTTGGGGTTAGCTTAAAATGGAACACCAGGTTATTTAACCAAATTTGGGATTGGAACCATA
Organism: Myotis davidii; assembly: GCF_000327345.1. Classification (NCBI taxonomy): domain Eukaryota; kingdom Metazoa; phylum Chordata; class Mammalia; order Chiroptera; family Vespertilionidae; genus Myotis; species Myotis davidii. The sequence continues at coordinate 104,185 of NW_006298965.1, read as the reverse complement.
GGTCTCATTTATGGCTCTATAGTAACTTTAAACAAAAGGATTCCAAGGATAAATGATTAATATGAGTATAATACATGATGTGATGAATGTAAAGTATATTGGAACATCATTTCAAAGCCAGTCATTCCTCAAATTCAGTCTTTTTCGAGAAATATGTCTTGAAAAGGAGGAGGAAATTGGGATGGAGAAGTCAAGTAGGAAATTTAGTGTGATTGGATTTTCAGTGGGTTTTCTTCGTAAGTTCTTATTTTTCCCCAATCTACAAGTATATCTTAGCTCAGGGTTGAGAAATCTCTTAGGGGAAGGGCCTCAGAGGGAAGTGCAAAAAGGATGGCCCATCTTTTTCCCTGAGCTGGAACTAACCTCTCTAGGGCGTGTGTTAAAATGAGCAGCGCCCTAGAGAGTACTTTTAAGTATCCACTTCTCTCTTTTGAGTCCTGAAAGATGGGAAGAAGTGTTATTGGAATAGAGCTTCCACATCATCTCACTGTGATTCCAAATGGGAAGTGGATAGGAAGAGAGGCGGGGGGTCGGGGGGACTGCAGGTTCCTCTAGTCTCACCCAAAACTCAGAGGCCCAGGTTTCAAGCATGCCACCAGCCCCTTCAGCTTGGACAACCACAGCCACTTCTTTAAAAATATCATTAGGCCTTTCTATTTCTCCCCTTAAATAGCAGAATCCAGATATGTTCACACCATCTCTGGTTTTCTCTATTACCTGCCTAACCCTTATCTCTCTCTATTTCTAGAGTTCTAGTTTCCAGATCTTAATTCTGACTCCAAATTCATACCAATTTCCCCTCTTCATTGTCCTGGGTTTTCTTTATCACAGCATTTATTGCTGATTGGAAAGTCTCATAAAAGACTTTGTGGGGATTTTGGGGAGTTCGGCAGCAAAATTCTTAACAGAGGGAGACTGTCTCTCAGTGACATATGGTAATAACATGAAAACCATTCCACTAATGGTGAGGCATTAATACAGACCAAACAGAAAGTGTCAGAGGCTGAGCTGGGCCAGTCTAGTTGGCTTTTACAATGACTTGATTTGTGTTCTGGAAGCCTTCTCTCTTAACTAAAGGAAACAGAGAGAGATTATAAGTTTTCATCTTGTGCTTATATATAGATATTATTTTTTTAATGTTGAAATAGGACTTTTTGAAAGTTCCCATGGAAAGACTTTGTTATCTAAATGCCCTTTTGGTGCTTATTACTATGAAAAAAAAAATGAGAAGGCATCAATTTTAGATAAGATATTTGAATACTTATCAAAGGTGGCAGATCTAAGGTGGAAATAAACAGCTACTGACTTGACATAATTTAGGAGGAATTGTTCAACAAAATTCACTAAAGGGAGACCTGGATTGCATTCTGGCTGGTTTGGGTAAACCTCCCCACTCTTTAATTTCCAAACCATAAAACCAGGGCTGCAGGAAGAAGGAAAACCACTGGTTTCTAAGGTTTGAGCTAAAAAATCCCATGATTCTGGGACAATTTTGTCAAAATTGCTTCCTTCATTGGTTGGCCCCTATAACTGAAATCCCACATTTAGAGATTGTTTTGCAAAACTTAAGCTGAAGCAAAATTTTTTTCTAGGGATGGAGAATAAATTATGACAATATGAGCTGTTAGCCACTTAGCAAAAGAATAAGTTACCGGGCAGCTAGCTGAGGAATGCACCAAGGTACTGGCAAGGCTTATGAAAAAATCATACGTCCTTTTTATAACAGATATCAGCAGGGGATAAGCCCTCCATGACCACTTGGGCCTCTAGGTTTCTGGGTGCTAAGGAAGGTGTAGAAGGCTGACAGAAGTGGTGGCCCCCAGGCCAAACTTACTTCACAGTTTTGAAAAAGCTGGCTGATGCTGGAAGAAGTGGCCCTTTCTCTGAAAGTGCTGAGAGGCTGGCACAGCTCAGATGACTCACCACAGAGCTACAGCGATCAGTTTCCACAGGGCTCATCTTACTTCCTGGAAGGGTGATATTTCTGCATAAAGGTGTAGATGAGGATTTAGAGATGTGTGCTGTAAACCCAGTTAAGGAAGGAAGCAGAGATGCTTACATTTCTGCAACACGGCCCATAGGTTCCCTAGATCTGACATTTGATTCCACATCAAAGGGGCTGAAGCGAAAAATTAATCAACACAGATAAGCACATTGTGCAGCACCAGAAAGTGAGGAACAGTTCAGAGTGACGTTTTGGTGGGAAAAAATGGCTCCAGTGGGGGTCACACAGGAGAAGAGCCTGGTCTGGTTTTAGACAGACTGGAAAGGAAGCCGGCAGTCTCCCTCCTACCTGTGCGTTTGGGCAGGTGGCTCACCCTCTGTGAGTCCGTTTCATTCTCTATAAAATTGGGATCACCTTGTACCTCTGAGAGTTGGGGGATGACATGAAACAACTTGTACAGAATGAGGCATCGCTCATTCTCAACCAAGGGCTGTTATTAGTAACATTGGCAGTAAGACTGTCATCAGGTGAACACATCAAATTTTAAAAATGATAAAAAAATT
>NW_006298965.1:88875-99234 GCF_000327345.1 Myotis davidii | reverse complement strand
TTTGTTGTTTTAAGTCTCCCAGTTTGTGGATATTTCAGAGATGGCAATTCTTTTCACTTTCTCTTTGCCTCATTTCAATTCTCCTATCCTTTAGTGCACTTGCCTATTTATGCCCCTCATCAAAATCTTCTCAATATTGCTCTCTCTCCCTCTCTCTCGCATTGTTATAGCATTGCCAAGACAAAGCATGTACCAATATTTAATGCATGTGGTTGTGATTGAAATTTTGCAAGGCCAATTTGACTGTTAAACCAACTATCCATGTTTTAAAGTTTAATGGGCATACAAATCACTTGGGAATTCTGTTAAAATTTCAGATTCCTGAGCTCCACCCTAAGGCATTTCTGATTTTATTGGTCTGGAATGGAACCTGGAATTCTTCTCTTTAAACAAGACACTGAGGGATTCTCGCATAGGTGGCCATCAATCCATGCTTTGGAGCATTAAAGTAAGGCACAACTCCTAGTCTGCTATCAAAAACTAAAGCAGATTTGTGGAATGGGTTGTCAGTAAGTGTATCTGTAGAATGCTGAACCCAGGCCTCTGTGAGCATATGAATAACATCAAAAGGATTTTTAGTTAGATTCACATTTAACAATGCATAGTGGGCAATTCAAGGAAACTTGGCCATTTCCTTAACATGGAGTTGGAAGCCAAGAGGGCTCCATGCCATTTTCTGGCACATCCTTTGTTGCCACTGCCTGGGGGAGAAGATTGGGCAGGGCTGGCTGAGCCATGTTCTCACACACTGGGCCAATGTTTGGTTCTGCCTCATGGCTGTGCCACATGGGGGGTGGGGTGGGGTGGGGCAGAATGGCTTTGTTACTTTTGCCCCACAGTGGGCCCTTCTCCCATCTGCTGTTAGGAGCTGTAAACACTGTCCAAAGGGGAGCCTCATGGTGGAATTCCAAATGGACTGTCTTCCTCCCCAGGGAGACTTTTGAGGCAACTTGGTTTTTCGGGCTGTTGCCAAAGGTCACCCAGCCAGGAGTGTTCTCACTCCGTGGCGGCTGTAAATGCCCCTATTTCTGAGACAGAAAGTTCAGCCTGAAGAGGATGGTCACTTTGCTCCCAGAGAAGGACACTGTCTATCCCTATGGCTGTGATGAGTGTAGCTTCATCATGTTTTGTTTTGTTTTTGCGGAGGGTGGGGGGTGGGGCGCTTTTTCTTGGATAAGTGGAGTGAGCATTCTCGCATGAATTAGAGATGCTGGCTCATTAGGCAAGTCTCCTGTAAGGACCCATCACACCCTACCTTTCCTCTTTCCGACACCTCCAGCTCACACTGCCTTATACCCACCTGCCTCCTCGCAGCTCTGCTAAGATATTTGCTTTGGCTGATCTTTAACCTGTTCTTTATCTGTTTTGTATGAACTGCTGAAACTGTTCCTTTAGGCCCAGTTTATGCCTTTCCCACCAGCAGAGTAAGTACACAGAAAATTCTTTATAGATTGACTTAAAGCCTTGGTCTCTTAAAAGATGAACTTTAAAAAAGTATGGTGTTTTCTACCTACCATTGAGTGGTGATTCTCAAAACTTAGCTGAAGGGTTTGGTGCAACAAAGAACAAAGATTGCTGCCCCCCCCCCCCGCCCACGTTTCTTCTGATTCTGTTAGACTTTTCATCTTTAACAAGTTCCCAGCTCATGCAGCTGCTCCAGGAACACCCTTGGAGACCCACTGCTCTAGAGAATGTACCCTCTTTTCTTTGTTTGTTCCCTATTACATCCTACAAAAATCTGCATTTTATATTTTTTGGAGATTAAAAATTTAATCCTTGTTGTAATCCAAGTGCCAGATTTGGTTAGTAAGCCACGCAAGTATGATAAGTATGTGTTGTGATGTTTGAAAAACAGTCAACCAGGATGATGTGCTCGGTTACGAACTCTGGTTCATTTGGAACTTTGTAGGCTGCCTATGTGTCTCGCTAGCTTTCCAACTCATGTGTTTTGACCTATAACCATTTTCCTCCAGGCAGCTGCTCAATCCGTGTTATTTGTCCTGATCACGTTTCTCCTTATTTTACTCCCATCCTCAGAGAGCTGTCTTCAGCATTTCAAGAAATATCAGCTTTGGGAAAAATTAAGAATGGCCTCCATCGCGCAGACTACCTGTTTCAAAGCCCATTGGTATAACAATGGATGTTAGGATGGGTATTGTGCACTCCGATTCATGGTCATGAGGCTCTCCAGGTTCACAAGACCTGCTTATTCCTGGCTTCAGAAGTGTAACGAGCTAGATTGCAGAACTTTTGACATTTAAAGGCCCTTGTTCTGTAAAAGAAAAAGTATTTTCAGCTGGGGAAATATACCTTCATTTAGATAAGTGGAGCAGAATTGGATGACATCAGAAAGTTTTGGTTAAATCCAGTCTCTTGTGGGAGATGCATAGAGCTCTCAAAACTTCAGGCCTAGTATTTTGAAGTTCTTCCTTATTCGGCTTTCCAGGGCAAGCTTATTTTCTCAGTGAGCCTATTCCCTGGACTGTAACAATGTCTACATAGCAGATCATGTATTGTGAGGGTTCTCTCTTCCCTAAACTTCTATTGAACCTAATGACCTTGTCACTCATTGTTCGATGTCTGACAGCTTTGTGTGTGGGAGTCTCACCGGCCCAGTTCTCTGTGCATAGTAGGCTTCATGAGGATAAATTTGCAGCATTTTAGTTGTTTTTTCTGCTATCATGAGACTAAAACAATCAATTCATGTGACTCAAGCAAATCCAAGAAAATAGGCAAAACAGCAGAGCAGGCCTGGTATTGTAATTAGCGAGCAGAAGAGAAGTAAGACTTTAAAAAAAGGATAACGTGTTTCAAATAGGTTGTGGGAAGAGCCACTTGAGAAACTACTGCGCATTTACCCAGAACTAAATCAAACTATTCCTTGGCTGTTTTTTATTGCAAAGATAAAAAGAAGAGTTTGCAAAAGCAAAAAGATAAATGTGTACAAGTAACTACAACAGAACAAAGCTCCTGGTACTCTGGGTTCTTCTGAAAAAATGCACCATAGAAATGTTATAAACGGCCAGTTTCCTCTCCCTGCCCTCTCTCAAACCCTCTGCCCTTCAGGATATGCAAATACAAATTTCAGAGTTGTAGCACAGGTTTAAAAAAATAATCTGTAATTAGCGAGATTTCTTTGTTTAGTACAATCTGTCCGGTCAGTAACTTACATGTGCCAAGAGTAGCATGGCGTCTTTGGACCTCATAATAGGGAGTAGGAATCAGAACTGGATGCGTCCTATCTAACTTACTGGTCCGATGCCAGGCCCACACCCTGTTCTTGAAGTTCAGAGAAAAGTTAAATTGGTACCAGGATAAATTCTCTTAAAACATTTGCTCCCTGGACTTGACATTTTTGGTGTTTGGGTTCTTTTGATGTTTAGCATTGAATACTGAGGAGTGAAGTAACAATGGGAGCCTTACTGAGAACACCACATGGACCTGATAATTTATAAAGTAGGAGCTGCCAGATGGGAAGGAGTCCAAATTGTAGGCTCTTGGGCTGCGATTCCAACATCCATGACCCTGAGCTGTTAACCAGGGCTCTGACTTGGTGAAGGCCTTTTCCAGCAAATGTGAAGGTATCTTCACATTTAGCAGAGGTTGGACAGTTCATTAGCAGATAAACTTGGGGTGTGTGTGTGTGTGTGTGTGTGTGTGTGTGTGTATAGTTTAAAAATAACAGTTACCAATGGCAAAGTGTTGAGATCTTTAAAGTAAAATATCTGTAGAGTTAATAGATAAAATGTCAGAGCTGAAAATGTCCTTAGAGCGCTTCCTCCTGGCCCCAATCACTTAGAGGTTTAAAAAGTGATGCCAAAAAAGAGGAAATGATTTAAGAGTCCCACAGTTTTCTGTCGCTTCTTGTTTAGATCCCTCATGGAATTTTAATAACTTTCACTCACTGCTGTACCTTTGCAATACTTTTTCAAAACCAGAGTACAGAAGGCTGGGCTGAGAATTGGTCTGACAAGTACAGATGAAGAACATTAGCTGCCTCAGAAAGAGCTCCATTTATCAGGAGGCACTCACCTAAGAGGGACAAGAACACTCTTTAGCTGGTTGCCCTCCACCAGTAGGGCAACAGCAGTGGTTGCTGGTAGAGAAAGTCTGTCCTGTGCCCAAGAGGTGCTCTTAGATCACATCCTAATGCTTGTCCCCTCTTACCAAGACTTCTAAAGCTTTTTTTTCCTTCCCAAGGGTCAGAGGTGATTTTTTTTTTTTTGAGATTGGAAACTGCATGTCCGAGACTGAATAACAAAAGTGCTTTGATAAGGGTCACAGTGTAAAACAGTGAACCTATCTCATGACACAGGAAGGGATTCTGACTGCTTTACCAAGGACAGTGAACCAAGAGTGAAAGGAGGGAGGACTCTTGAAAACCAAGGCATACACAAGAAAAATGAAGTCCATTGGCAAAGCAATCTGATCCTAGAGCTTCATTCTGTGCGTTTCTCAATCTTTGGGGCTTTTCGCAATTTTTTCTTACCAAATGTAAGAAAATAAGGATGGTCTTCCAGAACAGAGAACAACTATCTTTTCCAAAACATTAGATTATGCAGGATGACTGGGGGTCAAAGCAGTCTTTCATGGGGAACGGGATGGATGATAAAACTCCCTAGAGAGATTTGGGATTACAGAGTGAAGAACTTTTTGGCTCCAAAAATCTAATTGAATTTCTACTTGAAGTTGAACTCAAGGTCAAGATAACCCAGCATCATCCTGGAATAAGTTAGTTGACTTCCTCAATTAGCTTCTGTCTGAAAAGCTTTGAGTAAATTAATAATAGATAGCATATAATCAGTAAATAGATAATTTAGGAATCTTAAAGGGTTTGGGGCAAATGAAGCTTCTTGAAAGAGAAAATTGAGGAAATTAATGGAATCAAGTCTCTTCACTTGTAAAGCACGGCCATACTATTTATTGGCGGGAGGACAAGAACTGTGTAGAAGAAACAGTCTTAAATTTGAAATATTTTAGTATGATGGCAGAAGATGAATTAAGTTAATCTTGATAAAGGAAATGGGAGGAATTGTAATAAATGAGAACACATTATGTTTCTAGGATTTCAGTGCACAGAACACAACAAGCATCTGGGAATATCTTTCAGTAAGAGTTCATGGAAAGTTTGTGTGCAAAGCAATTGAAGTTATAATAGAAACTCTCATTTACTTGGCACTTACTTGCTAGGGACCAAGCTCTGGGTTAAGGGTTTTACAAATGATACCTAATTTAATCCTTAAAACAATCCAGAGAATTAGGTGTTTTTACTCCTATTTTACAGATTTTTAAAAAAGAAGGTTTGGAAAGGTTAAATAACATCTAAAGTCTTGGAGATAATAAGTGTGGGAACTAGAATTTTAGCCCATATCATCAAACTTCAAACCTTTTATTTTAACCACCAGGTTGTTGTTTTTGCATCCATTGTTTTCTTTAACAGTCTCATAGGGAAATTCAATCAAAACATCTGTCAGAAATCTCTATTAATCTTGGAAATCAAACCAATTCCCATGGATTCAGTCTAGTAGTTACTAATCAAACACTGTAGCATGAAATCAGGCTGAGACTGTCAAGCAGCAAGGATGGACCGGCTTCCAACATCTCTGGATCTATTTTGTTTGTCAGATTATTTTGTTTATTAGATTCCATGTATTAGTGAGATCATGTGATACTTGTCTTTCTCTGACTGGCTTACTTCACTTAGCATAATACTCTCCAGGTCCCTCCATGTTGTCTCAAAGAGAAAGAGATCCTTATTTTTTAGAGCTACATGGTATTCCATGGTGGAACTATAAGTTCTTTGGTTGATCTCTTCCTTCCCCCCATATCTCCCTTCCCTCAGAAAATCTTCAGTCTGTTGTATGCTCCCATATCTCTGGATCTATTTTGTTTGTCAGATTATTTTGTTTATTAGATTCCACGTATTAGTGAGATCATGTGATACTTGTCCTTCTCTGACTGGCTTACTTCACTTAGCATAATACTCTCCAGGTCCCTCCATGTTGTCTCAAAGAGAAAGAGATCCTTATTTTTTAGAGCTGCATAATATTCCATGGTGTAAATGTACCACAGCATTTTTATCCAGTCATCTACTGATGGGCATTTGGGCTGTTTCCAGATCTTAGGTATTGTAAATAACACTGCTATGAACATATGGTTGCATATATTCTTTCTGATTAGAATTTTGGGTTTCTTAGGATATGTTCCTATAAAAATTTAAAAATCAATTTCAAAGAGATGGAATTTCACATGTAATGTCTAAAAATATGTGTAACTTACTATTTTAAAAAATGTTGTCCATCTTAATTTAGGCATTTCCTAGTGTAAGCATATTGACGTGAGATTACTGTTTTAGAATATGTTGTGCTCTTCATCTAGATTGTGACTGCCAGCATAAACATATTTATATGAGATTAGCATTCCATTGGGTTCAGATATTTGCTTTTGTTTCAGTGAACACCTGTTAGTCATATTAGAAGTCTGTTTTTGACATTTTCTATTTAACACACCCATTATTTGGCATCTAATTTCTTAAAAGTGAGCTGTTCAAGAACTGACTGTGAATTGAGTAGTTCTTCTTAACAAATGAGGTTGTCATATCCCTGAAGTTGGCTCAAAATGAAGCCTATATTTTATTTACAAAGTGGCAGTTGACACCAGTTGTTTGATGAATGCCAGTGTGATGAAAAAACTGCTGCCACCTGAAAAATGTAGGCCAGAAATCAACAAGAGGCGCTGCTTTTTATACGCCCCATGAAGACATAGCTTGAACCACATGGCTCTCATTTGGCTCTGGAGGTGGGGTTCATGGTTCACTTTTATTATTTTTAATTTTTATATATTTTTATTGATTTCAGAGAGGAAGAGAGAAGGAGAGAGAGAGAGAAACATCAATGATGAGAGAGCATCATTGATTGGCTGTCTCCTGCACTCCCCACACTATGGATCAAGCTGGCAATCCTGGCACGTGCCCTGACTGGAATAGAACCATGACCTCCTAGTTCATAGGTTGATGCTCAACCACTGAGCAACACCAGCTGGGCCATGGTTCACTTTTAAACTGAGATGGTCCTAACACACCACCCATTGTTTACAAGTTAATCCACAAGTTTGCAAACTCATTTCCTACTCTAGCACATCAGCAAGCAGTCACGCAAGTATATCATAATGGAGTAAATGTTAGAAAGATGGATGGTGATTTTGGGGGTCCAGAGGGGAGGGTGGATGAATTTTCTAGCAGGTTCTGGAGAAAAGGTCACAAAGGAGGTGATATTTGTTGATGCTTGAAAGCTTTGGCAGAACACATCAGGAGTAATAGGCCTCCAGACATCAGAAAAATTAGCTTTTGATAAATTTGAATAGATAGCTACTTTTGTTTTTAGTGTCTGTAGTGAAAATTAATCTTTACTTGTCTTTCCTGCACAGAGGACATTTTCATCATGTTGCTCCCACTTATACCCACTGAATGTATGCTGGGAACACTCAGGGCTTAGCTCTTAGGCTCTGCCATTCCATAGACATCCAAGTACCAGGGAATCAAGTGAGGGTCACCAGGTAGTGTGAACAGCCTGTGTCAAAAGGCAACACCTCTTCACCTGTGCTCATTTTAGGACAAAGAGGGAGGGAGGGAGGAAGGAAGGAAGGAAGGCAGGCTAGCAAACTGACCTCAGAAGTCAGCATAATTCAAGTGAAAATGAAATTAAATCTGTTGACAACAATTCAGCTCTCTGCTAGCTTGCTGACCATCTCCTAAACCATTTCTTATTCCAATCCAGGCCACATGCCTGGTTTGTAATCATGCCGTGCCAATCTGTAATTCATTCTCTTAGTCTTCTGGATCTCAACGCATTTTCAGGGATCATAGCAAAGAAGCTAGAGTGTGGGCACTGGATCACATCATTTGCTTGGCTTGGCATCAAATTTAAGTGATGACTACAAATTTTACGCTGTCATTGCCCAGGGAGATCTTGTGGACACACTATACTCCTCTCCTTGATTTGCAGGCACACTAAATCCTGGACTATGATTTAAAAGGGAAGTTACTGTTATCTCATTAGCCATAAACTTTATTTTTTTCTTAGAAATTGAAAAGAGAATGATATTACTTAGACCAGCGGTTCTCAACCTGTGGGTCGCGACCCCTTTGGCGGTTGAACGACCCTTTCACAGGGGTCGCCTAAGATATTTACATTACGATTCATAATAGTAGCAACATTACAGTTATGAAGTAGCAATGAAAATAATTTTATGGTTGGGTCATAACCTGAGGAACTGTATTTAAAGGGCCAGAAGATAGAGAACCACTGACTTAGAGTAAGCAGTGGTCCTCAACCTTCCTAATGCCGCGACCCTTTAATACAGTTCCTCATGTTGTGGTGAACCCCAATTTCATTGTTACAATTGAACATAATTAAAGCATAGTGATTAATCACAAAAAACAATATGTAATTATATATGTGTTTTCCGATGGTCTTAGGCGACCCCTGTGAAAGGGGTCGTGACCCACAGGTTGAGAACCACTGACTTAGAGGGACATCAGACAGTTATGGTGGCCTGTGTAATAAACTGATATTTTGACATTTTCTAAAAGAGAGAAAGAAGCATTTTTTGTTGTTGGTCTGACTTTCCCTGGTAGGACCACATTAAGAGATTTTGGAAACAATAGATATGCACATATGTGCTACATATGCTTACATATGAAATGCTCTCATAGGTAAATGTAAATTTGGATGGTTGAATCACTACTTAGATAAAAATTTTTGATCACGCCCAAATCATGTCTTCTAGTCTCTATTCTTTTTTCAAAACTCATTTGCTACACACCTATCTCTGTCAACCTCCCAAGTGAGGAGAACTAAATGTAGAACAGTGAAGATTTTGTCCTTTATACCCTCTACCCCAGTGTTTCTGATCCAGCTTAACAAAGGTAAAGCTCTAGGATACCTGTTCAATGGTGTAACTAATGGGGTGGAGTGAGTAGGAGGGCACACTGGTCAGTATGTGTTTTTTGCTGCCAGGAAAGTTTCTGAGAGACTGAAATGTGAGACAGAGGGTATATAGTGATATGCCCTGTTAGGTGGACATCTTACTGCAGTAGAGCAGCATAGAAAAGGGGGGGAAATCAGAATGTAATGATGTGTTAAAGTGAACCGTATCTTGCTGGATTTGTGTCAATTTGGGCTGGCTTGTCTTCGGTAGTAAACTATTAAGGGGTCAGACTAGGTCTCTGGTGCTAACATGTGGAAAACAGCTTAACTTCAGGAGTTTATGAAAAAAGAAGGGATGTTGGAATTATCTATAAAATCACCTCAATTTCAACATTATTTTTATTTTTTCAAGTGGAAACAATTTTTTGCAGATAGATATCTCAAAATACATGGCTCTTTAAGAAGTTTTGCTGTGTCATTTGTAATATTTGAGAGAGAGTTAAAAAACTAAAATTGGCAGATATGTTGGTAGTTTATTTGTTTTGTTTACAGTGATTAATTTTGCTCTTTCAATGTGGATGCATTTATAAAAGGCCTGTAATAGTATCACATAAATATTAAGAGAATGGAGGTTGATAGATATGAATCCTGCAGCATTGTCTTTATTGCTTCATTATTATCACTCAATATACATTTCATCAGACATACAGTGGGACTTTCTAATAGTTTTGTAATTTTTTCCAAAACCCAAAGCTGAGAGAAATAGATGAAAGATACTCCTTAATTCTATGTGCTGTGTGTGATCTCTGTAATTTGTTAGGTAGGCATCCATGGTACCATCCAGCTTACAAAAAGAACGCTAGAGTTTATTAAGGAAACTCAGAGATGAAAAGAGTGTTTCCAGCCCGACTGGTGTGGCTCAGTGGTTGAGCATCGACCTATGAACCAGGAGGTCACAGTTCAATTCCCAGGCAGGGCATATGCCTGGATTGTGGGCTCTATCTCCAGTGTGTGGCATGCAGGAGGCAGCCAATCAATGATTCTCTCTCATCATTGATGTTTCTCTCTCTCTCCCTCTCTCTTCCTCTCTAAACTCAATAATATTTAAGAAAGAAAGAAAGAAAGAAAGAAAAAGAGTGTTTCCATGGTGCAGACACCCTCAGCATGAGGATATTTTCCTTCCATTTCGGGGTTCAAACATTCTCAGTTTCTGAATTTACTTTACCTCCCACTTGGAATGAAGGTTTTTCTGCCTTCCCAGCTTCTGAATTGATAGGTATTTCTTTCCAAAGGTTAACATACCTTTTCAGGAAAAACTTGCAGCTCCTCTTCACCTTGCCTTTCCCACACCTGCCAAAAATGATGCCAAGCATTTACCTTCTAACCAGTATATGTCAATGAGGTCGTAAAAGCAGCCAGTGGGGAAAGTTCC
>NW_006298965.1:82840-88205 GCF_000327345.1 Myotis davidii | reverse complement strand
CAGGGCCTGGAGGAATTTTCTGAGTGGAATGTGTATAAGACAAACTTTTTCATTACCTCTGGCTCTAGTTTAGTTCCCTCAACTTAAATGGCTCCCCCTTGGCAATCTTGGTTCACACTCATAAATAATTCTTTTTGTTTTCTGTGAAACTCATCATATGATGGATTTAAGTCTCAGAACAGAGAAGGGAGGCAAACAGCCCAACTGGGAATGCTTAGTGGTTGAGTGTCATCCCATGCACCAAGAGGTCACAGGTTCAATTCCAGGTTGGAGCACATGCTCAAGTGTGGGCTCCATCCCCAGTATGGAGGGGTGGGGTGCAGATGTCATTTATATAAAAACTAGAGTCCTGGTGCATGAAATTTGTACACGGGGGCAAGGGGGGGGGTGTCCCTCAGCCTAGCCTGACCCCTCTCGCAATCTGGGATCCCTGTGGGATCAGGCCTAAACTGGCAGTCAGACATCTTCTCACAATCTGGGACCACTGGCTCTTAACCTGATCACCCCTAACCACTCTGCATACCTGCCTGATCACCCCTAACTGTTCACCTGCCTGCCTGATCATCCCTAATCACCTCTGCCTTAGCCCCTGCCACCACGGCTTTGTTCAGAAGGATGTTCGGAATGACGTCCAGAAGGTCATTCGGCTGTCTGGTCTAATTAGCATATTATGCTTTTATTATCATAGATTACAGTGGTTATGTCCAATAGCCATCATCAAGGATATAAAACAGTGCTTTTTGCGAAAGCTCATGTTAGGTGGGAAGTAAAGGGGACAGGAGATGTGGAAAGAAAGGTAGAAGCACAGATTTTCATTTGATTGATTGAAGCATTAAAAATATGCATAAAAAGTTTGGAGACAAATACTGCATAAAGATAAGAGAATTAGAAATAAACATTTAAGTGTATGTGTAAGGAAAAAAGATACACATTCTTGATTCTGGTAATGGCAGACTAGGTAATTTGGAACAACCCTCCCACTGAGGACAAGGGGAAAATCTGGTCCAAGCACATTTAAAGGTCTACTTGATGTAACTGAAATGCTAACAAGATAGGAGAATTACTAGGCCAGTATATGGGGTAGGATAGAGATCATGCACGTGGGGATATATTTCTCCTGGGGATGGTTGTTAATTTTATCGTGGGTAAACATGAGACTCAGTAGCACTTTTGAGAGTGAGGTTAATGAAAGGCATACGAGTTCAGGTTTTATGAGTGGGTAAAAACCATGGTGAGTTTACTCAACATTGGGTTGAGATCCCAAATATTGCTTCATCTACGGAGTGAGGGGGAACAAGAGAGTCTTGCAAACATAGACAAGTAGACCAATGGTATGGAAATAGATCAATAGGCATTAGGACACTTGATGTATGGCAAAGGCACAAAGGAGAAGACCTCTTAACAACTGTTACTGGGAAAACTAGATACTCATATGAAAAACAATCCAGATCAAACTGATCTTTGCCTCACATTGTGCACAAAATATAAGTTCCAGATGGATTTTCAATCTAAACATGAAAGGTAAACCAATAAAATTCCAGAAAAGAGTGTGAGACATTATTTTCATGAACTTATAGTGGGAAAATACTTAAGTAAAAAATACAGCACTATTCTTAATAGACAACATTGATAAAGTTGTCTTCATAAAAATAAGAACTTCTATTAATCGAGATGTCAATAAGCATAAAATCAAAATACAGAATTGGAGAAGACATTTGCAACACATATAACTGACAGGACATCATAGCTAATACATACACAGTTTGATGGAGGCAAAGAGCTCTGGATGGGGATATGTAATCCAATTCCTTAAATTTATTTTTAATTATTAACCACAAACAAACCTTAGGAATAACATTCCTGTTAGGCAATAATCAATTTTAATAACCATCTCCAGATTTGGGGGACAATTTCTCGGAGATACTACTATCATAATAAATATTTTTCTGTAAATTTTATAGCTTGCTATATAATATTGAATAAATATACTCACAAGTCCAAGACCTTCACTGGTAATGCATGCTTATTGTCTGTCTCCCTAGACTCATAACTTCTGCCATTTTAGAAGTTGCTTGCAAGGGTTTTTATTAAATGTAGTCAAATATAATAAAAAATAGTAGGCATTAAATTCTTGGTAGTTAAAACGTAGAGCATTAGAGAGCCATAAATCAGCAGATAAGGACAAACGTAGACATAAATAGGGAGGTTTTCTTTCTAATGCGCTGCTATAAACATCCAGTCATCTAGCATGGAGGGCACTGAGCGTATTCATTTCCTCTTTAAGCAATTACAGTCTCCCATCCTCATGTCAAGCCACAGGGCACAGGCTGATGCAGAGAATGCTGCCATGGGTGTCTGATGCTCTCCGCCTGGTGACTCAAGCCCAAAGTCTTATGTAAGTTTAGCTAATAGCCGCAAGCAGACTGCCATTAACATCTGTACATGGGGCTCTCTCGTGAATTATGCAGTGACTCCCAACCTGTTGAAAGAGCTGTATGAAAGGAATTTCTTGGAAAAATATCAGTTTGATCTGCCATTGCATAAATTCCTCGAGGAACTGAACAACTCCACAGACATCACTGCCGCACAAAAGGGTTGTGAGTGACATTTGAGTCCTGTCTGTGTGTCATTAGCCAGTGAGCAGGGACGACTGCTTATGTGCCCGTGAATCTTAGGGAAAGGACAATAAGCTTACTGCAAAGATTCGCTGCTCCAAAATCAATTTCCCAGGAGCCTGTGAGCCCTGGCTGAGTGATGTGACACTCTCACTTCTGTGAAATAATTTCCTATTGATTAAGAACTGAAGCAGAAATCCATGTGCTCTCATCCAACCATCTCCAAGCAAAACATACTGAATAAAGCAGCAACCTAGCTTGTCCAAATGCAACACTTGATTTTGAAATATTTTACTTTATGACAAAGTTGTCAGGAAGCCAAGGCACGATCTGTGAGCAGAACGCAGTGGGACATAGGGTAGGTCTGACTCTACCCTAAGAGGTCTAAGTCTGGCCACAGACAGTGACCAGGTGACTCTGACAAACTTTATCTCTGGTAAGTGTTAGTTTCTCATAGGAGCGTGGCTGTACCATATACTTTTGAAGATCCCATCTAACTCTCAAATTCTGTTAAAATGTATGACATGAATCATAGTATTTGACTGATGTTGCCTTCAGAATGGCCATGTCATGTGGTTCAACCTAAATTTTTCTAATTTTGAGAGAATTTTTGGCTACCTATAAAAACCTCCTTTGAAACTCTTTGACTTGGAAGAGTGACTATCCTAAAGGTAAATATTTTCATAACATTCCATTGAGGTTTTGGTATATTCAGTCTGAAAGGTTATTTTTAAGGGGGAGAAACACAGTCAATTACACATACTATTTAATTGGCTTCATCAGGTAGTTAGATCAAAAGTCACTTTACTTTATAGCTCAGCAGTACAAGATATCTGACCCCACCTTAGGCACTAAATGATACACATAGACTGGGTCTCATATGAAATAGGTTTTATATGCACTTATTACATTACTATTGAAGTTTTGTGTTTTATTGTTACACTTGAAATAAGCATAAAGCATTTTTAAGTAACTATATTATTATTTTCTGATTTGACTAAATATTAATATCTATTTATGGAATTCTTTTTATCAGTTTATTGAAATTGGCCATCCTCAGTGGTGTAGTAGGAGCAGCATAGTAATTTGAATGGAATCCATATTTTCTGCCCTTTTGAAATAGTCCTATTTCTCCTGACCAGTGTGTCTCAGTGGTTGAGCATTGACCCATGAACCAAGAGGACATTGGTTTAATTCCTGGTCAGCGTAAATGCTTAGATTGTGGGGTAGATCCCCAGTGTGGGGTGCGCAGGAGGCAGTTTCTCTCTCATCATTGATGTTTCTATCTCTCTGTCCCTTTCCCTTCTTCTTTCTCTAAAATCTAAATAAAAAATATTTAAAAAGTAAAATAGTCCTACTTCATCAATTTAAATACATAAGCTTTCCCCTGGAAACTTGTTTTAAAAAATGTTTACTTTTGAGGATTGGGGAAAGGTAATCCATGTGGTTTTCAAAGTCTTTGGGTTAGTGATGGAAATACGGGATTTATAGAGTGTTTTTGTGATCCAAACTTTACCCCGAGAGTCAAAAACATTTACCCAAAACCCCATTGTCTACATTGCTAGATAATCTTGGAATCAGTAGTGTTAAAATTCTTATCTTGCTATTTCCACTAATCCAGATAAACTGTCTGATTTTCACTTAGTCCTAATCACTGCTCCTCCATTAAAAGACCCACTTTACACAAAACTTACAAATTTAAATAAATATCAATCTTACCTTATCCTCCCCAAGACACTGTCAAAGCTCTGTGGTGATGGTATTTTTCCATTATGGCTTTAAGCAATAAACTCAGCTTTGGTTTATCAACAGGTTTTGTTGGAGAGCTGGCCTTCAACAGCCTACTTTCCACATTCACCAGCTTGGTTAGGATTATGAGCTGAACTTCCCTGACCTCAATTTGAAAAGCCATAAAAAGCAAGCAGAGGTTTGAAATCTTGTAATTATAAATTATGATTTCACTCATTTTTCTTTATTTTGTAAGATTACTAAATATAATAAGTGACTAGGTAGGCTTCATATTCACTTATTCAATAAATAATATCTGATTTGAGGCAAACTTTTTTGCAGATTTGGGGGATGTAATGGTAAATGAGGGGATGTGTTTCTTATCCTTAAGGTGCTTACACAACAGGGAGTGGCGCTGGATAGTGATCACGTGAACAAATAACTAAGCAAGACCACTACAGCCTATAGGAAGGAAATGAAAAGTAGGATCAGATGGGCTTGCTGAGGGGAAACGTTTTAGTTGGGGCCTGAAGGAGGGTGATCAGCCATCCACTGAGGAGCTAACGGGCAAGATTACCATGTAGAGGAGAAAATGGGAAGGAGAGAGATTGGATCATCCAAGAAATAAAAGAATTCAGCATGGCTAGGATACCATGAGTAAGGAGTAGAGAGAAATGTGCCTTCTCCGAGATATGCTTTCAAGATAAGGCTGGCAGAGCTAGGTGAGAGGGATGAGGGAGAGATTGAGATTCACTCCTGGTGGCACCTGCCTATCACCAAGTGGAAGTCAGATGCAGGACCTTGTCCCCTGATTCTCTCTCCACTCCTCCTCCCTGCCTGCATTCAGCTTCACTTTCTCCAGGTTGGCTGCATTAGTATCTTCCTCTGATCCAGTGGGAAAATGATTTTATTATTCTCTATGGATCTTCTCTAAGAAAAAAAATTAACTTATAAAATGGGATGTGTAGGTGCCTCTTGAAAGCAAGCGTGCTTTCCTAAAACACTTGCAAAAATTTGTCCAC
>NW_006298965.1:79229-82063 GCF_000327345.1 Myotis davidii | reverse complement strand
GAAAATGTCACAGAGGCTCAGAAGAAAGGTTCATGGGAACCTAATCCTGTATTTCCTTTAGAAACAATGGCTCTGTATTCACTAATTCAGGGTTCACAGCAACTTTACAGATCATAGTTACTATGAATAATGAGAATCAACTGCATATGTTTGTATATATAGTTGACATATATACATATAGATGTTTATATATGTGTATACTTTATAAATTAGGCATAGTAAGAGTTTAAAAACAAATAATAAAATAGAACAATTATAACTGTGAATGGCTTTGGGGCATTATTAAGTAAAATAGGATTACTTGAATATAAACACTGTGATACTGCAATGGTCAATCTGATAACACAGATGGCCATTAAGTGACTAATCTGTGGGTAGTGTATGTTTGTAGATATGCTGGATGAAGGGATGAGTCACATCCGGGTGGGAGGGAGCAATTTAACACTTCTGAATTGTTCATTATTAGAATTTTGCATTTAATATTTTTGGACCATAGTTGACCAAGGGTAATTGAAACTGCAGAAAGCAAGTCTGTGACTAAGGGGAGACTACTGTACATACATATTATATAACATAGATTATATTTATATATATATATTTATAGTAAATCTGTAAATGGAAAGGAGGTTATCTCTGTCTCCATCTCTGTCTCTGTCTCTGTCTCTATCTCTATCTATCTCTATCTCATCTATTTATGTATGGAATGTCAGTGTGAGATGTTCCCCATTATTGGAAGCTCAGCACATATTCCTACAAAATTAAAAGCTACTGAGAGACCCAAGCACAAGGATAGACATAGGTCTTAGCCAGGACCCCATATTCATGTGCACGTTACATTTTATTTTTTTAGATACTTACAGTGTTTGGTTTTCTGCTTTATTCTTCCCACACTCTATCTTCTAGCCAAATGTATCAGAGTGCATGCCCACATCCTATAGGGTTTTTGGCCTCTGTGTTTGGCTTATGTTATTTTCCCTGCCTGAAATGCTTTGCCTTCTTAATGTGCACAAACTATTTTTCCTGAAGCGTTCTCTAATTCCCACTTGCCCACCTCCAGATGCTGTAATCTCCCACTTCTTCAAGTACTCACTGCAGTCTGTTGTACTTTGTGGCACTAGTATGTTGTGTCACAGGATTTTGATGATTTGGGTACTTATCTCACTCATTTTGTATTTCCCATGTTGCCTAACCCAATGCCTTGAACATGTTCAATGTGTTTATGGAAATATTTAATCGGGGGGTCCCAACAATTTCAAGTCCAAAACTTTAAAAATCTGATTAAAGCTTTTTCTCAGAAAAAAAAGCAGCAAGTTAAATTTCTACTACATTTCCAGGAGTCTGTAGCGCTCGCCCCCATCACTACCACCTCCCTAAGTCTATGACTCTTTGTTAAAAACATCTGGTTTTCTCCAAATCCCTCAGAGTGACAATGAAAAGTTGAAGCACACAGAAGTCAAATAACTCAGCCCAGATTAATGGAGCAGGTGGGGACTGAGGCTGAAGTTTTGTGATTTGCAGGCTGGAGGCCGTCCTATGTGAGTGCCTTAATTTGGACCATAAGCACATATTCTTGTTATCTCCAGTTGGAGAGACGGGAACCTCAAGAAGAGTTTACCCACTCTTAGCACCGACTAGTGTGCTGGTGGGTATTGCTGATATCAACAGGGAAGTAGATATTCAGAGTCAGAACAGAAAGCGGTGGAAAGAGAAGCAGAGGATTGGTTAGAACTCCAAGCCTGCCATTCACCATATCTAGGTGTCCAGCTCAGCCAACTGTTCTTGGAAATCAAGAGGTCAGTCATCTCAGGGAATCTACATGTGTTCCTCAGAGGAGGCCTAGGATCAAATACTGGTCTATCTGGTTTATCCTACAATATTTCAGTGTGCAGAATGCTTTTTTGAAACCTCAAATGCTGACTCAAATTTACTTCCTCTTAAACTCTGTACATCTAGTTCCTGTGTAGACATATGGTAAACATTTCTGGACATACTCATATTACAAGATGCCCTGAGACTTTTAGGCGGATAAAGAAGATGTGGTATAAATATACAATAGAATATTATGTAACATTAAAAGTAAAGAATGAAATTTGCCATTTGCAACAACAGGGATGGATCTGAAGGATATTATGTTAAGTGAAATAAGTCAGGCAGAGAAATACAAATACTGTATGGTTTCACTTACATGTAGAATCCAGAAACAAAAAAACCCCAAAACAAACAAAACAAAAACAGACCCATAGAAACAGACCAAGGGGATGGTTACCAGAAGGGATGGATGGAGGAATGGGTGAGAAGGGGAAGGGGAATGTAGTCAACAATATCGTGATAAGTGTACACAGTGTCAGATGATTACTAGAGTTAGTGAAGCGATCACATTGTAAGGAGTAAAAATGTCGAATCACTATATTGTATACCTGATACTAATATAACAAATATAAGATTGTATACCAACTATACTTTAAAAAATAATCATTTAAAAATATGATATTGTTATTTATATTACAGGGTTTTTAAAAACACCACTTTTAATGTCTGCATAATGCTTCATGATATGGTTTTGTCATTCCCTAAATGGACATTCAAATGGCTCCTTTCTTCCTTTTTTTCTTTCTTATTAATTACATTCCCATACCTTTTACATAAACGATTGACTACAACTATATTGGAAAGATTTCTAGAGGTGGGCTTCAGGAATCAAAGTGTTGAACGTTTTCTTGGCAGTTGAGAGAAATTGCCAAGTAGCTCTCCAGAAATCTTTTACTAACAGAAAGCTGTTAATGTGCTCATTCACTGCAGCTTTACCAGTATTTTGTTTTCTTCTTTCTTCATCA
>NW_006298965.1:77996-78932 GCF_000327345.1 Myotis davidii | reverse complement strand
CTAGCATTTCAGTGAATGTAAAAATATGTTTCATTGATCCTTAGAGAGAGTGGAAGGGAGGGAGGAGGAGAGAGAGAGATACACAGAGAGAAACATCTATGTGAGAGAGACACATCAATTGGCTGCTTCCCACACGGGCCCCAACCAGGGCCAAGAATCAAGCCTGAAACTGAGGTACATATTCTTGACTGGAATTGAACCTGGGATTCTTCAGTCTGCAGGCTGATGCTCTATCCACTGAGCCAAACAGACTAGGGCAATATAGCCCCTTTAACACCAAATATCAACCTACTGAGGCTTGTGCTGGACTTCTAACCTGCAGGACTGTTAGATAATAAATGGATGTTGTTTTAAGCTGCTAAATTGTAGTAGTTGAGTGTGAGATGCAAATCTCTTGAGGTTTTTAAAGAGTAGATGCAGGAGCAGAGCAAGGCAGCTGGAAATCCCCTTCATATTTAAGGGGTATAGGGAGTCCAAGGAGTCTCTCTATCTAAAGATTTCAGTGCACACATGTAAAGAGCTTGAGAGATATTCTTAGAAGGAACTCATCCACCATGCAGTGCAGTGCAAGGTCAACTTTCTGAAATGAGCCGGCTGCTCAGAGCCTAGTTTATACTGGCTTTTTGCCTTCTCATTGATTTGAGAGAGTTTCAGACTAGCTTAGCCTTCAAGCCTCTATAAGGATATTGAGAGCAGTTGGGAAGGAGATGGATGATGAAAGGGCTGACATTTAGGTAATAAAAGGGTAGGGATAGAAGACAACACACTGAACAAGAATAAAGTCCATCAGTTAACACCCACAAAAGTAGGGTGACAGCATGAAAACAGACTCACTGCAGGGGTATAAGTCAGACAGACAGAAACCATTCAATGAAATAAAGTAAAAACAAGAAAGTTCCACCTTCTATGAAAGCAGCAGGTACTTAAAAATAACAA
>NW_006298965.1:74983-77524 GCF_000327345.1 Myotis davidii | reverse complement strand
GGAAATGTTTCTCCTGAAAACTTGGTTTGTTTTCATCTCATGTATATTGTAAATCTTGTAACTACCAGGTTGCCTCAGTGAGCCACTAAAATGCTCAGAGCCAACCTGCCAACCTGTCAGAGCCAACCTGACATTCCTCTCCCTAATGTCATTTTCCTAGTTCCATTTTAATATTACGATAATTACTTCATGCATTTGTTTCTATTCTGCTGAATTTTGTGCATTTGGTCACCAGTTGAAGATGCCTTTTATTTTTTATTTTATTTTATTTTTTTTAGGAATTTTAAGAAATTTATTATGAGGAATTCGTTGATGTACTTGTGGAGCCTGTCTAAGCAAGACCAAGGTCCATCAGCAGGTGGTTAGGAAGAGAAGTTCCCCAGCAGGCTAACCCCATGGGCATGAGTTGTTTGGAGTCTTCTTTCACACTCCCTTTCCTCTTTGCATCATTAACCTCTCCCCTCTTCTCCAAGATCATTCCCATCATCTTACATAGTCTACAACTTCATGTTAAGACAACAACAAAGTAAAACAGGAAAATCTACAACCTAACAACCCAATCTAGATACCATCCCGCTTCTCTGCTCCCCTTCACATCAAAGTCAGAAACTGGATGTGTCAGAAAAAGTAGAGATGCATATTGAAGCTGTGCTATGTTATGTGAAAGTAGGACTGAGACCAGAACCTAAAGTCAGGTAAAATAGGAGTCATAAGGGTAGAGGAAATGAGACTAGGAGAATAGGAGTTTAGTGGTGGGGCATGTTTTTTTTACCTTACCTCTTTAGAAATGCCTTACAGGGATGAAACTATAAACCTAGTATTCAACAGACTTTGTTTATGTGACATTTTTAAAAATCATAATGAAGTTATTTATATATTAGAGGCCTGGTGCACAAATTCGTGCATGGGTGGGGTCCGGCCGATCGGGGGTGGGGTTGGCTTGGGGGAGGGATATGGGAGGTTGGGTTGGGGGGCTTATCGGGGCCCCGATCGGGCTGGTTGGTCACCACAGTGCATGTCATAGCGACCAGTTGTACGGAACCCCACAAACACTCATGGATTGAGATGGAGTCCTTTTTTGAAAATTTGTTGAGTGTATTTGACATATAATATTGTGAAATTTAAGGTATAAAACATGCTAATTTGATGCATTTATATATTTTAATATGTGTCATTGTAGTAGTAATTAGCACCTTTGTCATGTTATGTAATCATCCTTTCTCTTTAGTAATTGAAATAAAGTTCTAGTTTATGGATTCAATTTCCATCTCCATTCCCATCTTCTAATTATAACTTCAGCCCTAGTCCCCTCAATTTGGATACAATGTCAAAGAAGGGATGAGACTCCTAGACTTGAATGAGATGATCCAGAATTGACTAGATTGAATTACTACCACAGAGTAGAATGTGAATATTTTTTTTAAATGTTACATTTCTTGTATTCTGAGTTTGTGGGTTCAATATCAAAACCATTTCATGTGCTAAGAAGAGAACCATTTAAAGCTGTGGCACCAGGCTTCCCCATAAAGATAGCTGAATGAGTGCATGAGTTTATCTCTCCACTCTCCTAAAGGGAAAAAGAAAATATACCTATTGCAGTTTTAGAGTCTGACCATGTAATCTCAAAACTCATCTGATTGTCACAGTCCCCTCCCTTATGGACTTCTGAGTTTAGTGAATTGCTCAGAAGTCATAGAGTGGAAAGCTGCACTGTGAGTCAATATCTGTTATCTTGGTAATTAGTACTTTGGAGGGTCGCTTAATTATGTTTTGAGGTATAAGGGATGGTGATATCTGGGAAGTCTCATCTAATCTGGAATATGAATAAGACTCATATTCATAGAGTGAAGGCGTTAGGAGTGAGATGGCATCCCTGGTAGAAAGCATGGTCTATGCAAAGACCTTAGAAGTAGAGGTGTGTCTGTAATTCAGTCTGAAAGGAGATTGGATTGCAAGACAGTAGGAGGTGGTCAAGAGATAAGGCTAGGAAAATAATCAGGAGCAAAATATGGTGACAGGAGACTGACTTTGGGTGCTGGGCACACTGTGCAATATACAGATCTTGTAACATAGAAACCCACATCTGAACCTATATGATCATGTCGAGCAACGTCACCCCAATAAATTTAATTTTAAGAAAAAGAAAGCCCTTGAAATTCCATGCTAAGAAGACTGGTTTTATCCCAAGGGCACGAGGAGCCACTTAAGCATTTTAAACAGCAGCCTGTCTCAGTCTATAAAGTGGGTAGTGGATTAAGGGGAACAAGTCTGGGAGTTAGAGAGACTCTTTAGGGAATGTTGCAATGCTCTGGGAAAGCCATGCTGAGAGCCTGAATGAGGAAATTAACAGGAGGAATGAAGAGAAACTGACAGATCGATAAGATACTCAGATTCCTTGATATAATAAATCAACTTGGTGAAATTAATAATCAAGATCTTTTCTATGTAATTTCTTGATCCTATAGGCCTCTTCCCTTTGATGTTGCCTTTAGAGCTTTACTCTCTCCATGAGGTTTTTTGGAGGTTTGTGTTTACAACCTA
>NW_006298965.1:66672-74750 GCF_000327345.1 Myotis davidii | reverse complement strand
AGAGACCAGGGGATGCACAAGCAAAGGGTCTATGTGGTTCTGGAACCCATATCTCCTAACTTGAGTACTGGGTTCTTTCTATCAGACTAAAGAAGAAATATGTGTGTGTGTGTGTGTGTGTGTGTGTGTGTGTAAATATAAAGATTCATCCAGATTTTTACTAGATTATGCGTATTAGAGTGGGTCCTAGAATGTAAGCACTGGTCCCTGTCAGACTTGTGTGTATTTTCATCCAAGGGGATATTTCTCAAAGTATGTTCTATAACCTACCATGTGTTAAAATGCTAAAGATTTCAGGGAAAGGACCCTGCTGTGAATTTCTGGGCATATTTCCTCTCAGCTGCTTCAAACCACATTGGGCTGGTGAGACGTGAATCCCCCTAATATGTACTCGATAATCAGAAGACCTCATGCAACAGAAGCAATGACAGACAGGTTGTTCCTAAGTCAGTGTTCTATAGATGGGGTGGGACACTCCAAGTGCCCTACGGTAAAGGCTCCATTGGGTGTGTGTGTGCATTAAAGCCTCCGTCAGGATGACGAGGAAGTGGGGCAAGTGTTTTGTGGTCAGCCGTGGCTAACGTGGAAAACACCGGTTTGCTTCAAAACTGTTAAGAGTTTTGTGAAATGCATTCAGTCACTCTCTCGCCTTGGAAGCCTGTGATTTCACATAGAGACCATAGTGCAGAAGCCAGGGGACTGGGCGAGTGTGTTCTCACCCCCAGCATTTGCTGGAACCTGCATTGTTTAGGAACCTTTTAATAGAGTCTGGTTTTCTCACCCTTGCAGGAAGTAGAACACTGAAAATCACAGTAAAGGAGCCAGCGGTTTAGGTTCTGTTAATTGAGATTTTCGTTTCTCAAAGTACCTTTTGAGATGCTTGCAATTTATAGCTCTGCCTGGTAAGGTTGCTTTTTAAAATTTTATGTATTTGATTATTTTAAATCCTCTGGTTTGCCATTATTATAAAACTTCACCAGTTTTAGGCTAATAATCTGGCTATATTCTCTTAGACTCAGCCACCAGATTTCCCAAAGGTGTGATAGAGTAAAAAAATAAAATGTCTATGTAATTACATTTAAAAAATAATACTGATGCTTTATTCAAATACCTAAGCATAAGCATCAAAGGAGGCTATGCTGAAACAGGGTAAATTCAGAGCAAGATTTAAAGAAACACTACATTCGATGACTTGCTCACTAACTGTTCTTAGACTCAGCCACCAGATTTCCCAAAGGTGTGATAGAGTAAAAAAATAAAATGTCTATGTAATTACATTTAAAAAATAATACTGATGCTTTATTCAAATACCTAAGCATAAGCATCAAAGGAGGCTATGCTGAAACAGGGTAAATTCAGAGCAAGATTTAAAGAAACACTACATTTGATGACTTGCTCACTAACCACTTTTAAAAATGTTACTCGATCGAACCCCCCTTTCCTCTCAGGCTTAAGCAGAAACAGCCTATCCCAATTTATTTCCTGCTAGTGAAAGTTGGGGGGGAGGACATAACGAAGTCACATATGAAACATGCTCATGTGTCTTTTTGGCTTCTCAACCCCTAATAACTTATTTATTACATATTCTTTTTATTTATTTATTTCAACCTGTTTCCCCAGGGCACAGTGGCCCATCCACAAATGCTCTGCTCACATGATGCTTTCTTTTTTTGCTCACATCCTTTTAAATACATCCTAACTGGCCATATCCTGGGTTCTATTCTCACAAGACCAGTTCTCCGTTAATTGTAGCTAATTAACAAACAGAAACAACAGACTCATGGGCCAACACAAAACTAGCAATATTGAATTACGGAATCAAGAGCGAGGCTGGGGCAGGAGGAGGGGTGTGAGGGCAGCGGGTGCGGGTAGAGACCACATTCCACTTCTGTGCATGTCACGGACTCTTCCAAAGTCTCCCCATGGCCATGGCCACGAAGAAACTACTGGAAAAAAGTATAACCCCCAAGCACATCTCTTCCCAAGGGATTACACAGTTAATCTTTGCACAACATGAGGACAAGATTTGAAGTCTCCAAGTCTCTTTGTTTTGGAGTCCCAAGTGAAAGCAGACTTTGGTGGTAGAAGTGGCTCATCAAAGGAAAGGCGTGCAGAGCCATTCACTGAAGCCGGAGAGCTTGGCTCCAGGAGGCCTCCCCCAGGGAGAAACGGAGGACAGAGTTCTATAAAAAGAAAGAAGAGTAAAGAGGCTTTTTGGAGATTTTCCTAAGTGAGAACCAGAGCCAATTTGTCATCTCTTTGCAATTTCAACACCACTGTTCAAGATGAGTGATTCACGGTGAAGTAATGGCACCTCTGGCCCCCATGGGTTACCTGAGGAGTTAGGCGCAGGGGAAGGCGTTCCTGGGAGAAGCTTTCCAAGGGAAGTGGGTCACCAGAGCAATAAGGGAAATGCTGAGAAAGGGCCTCAGAACACCTGGTGGCTGGCTCCTCCCTTTTGATTGATTGAAGCCCATTTATCCGTCAGCTCTCATGTCCCCTAGGCCATTCCTGCCCCTCTGACAGGCTTGGTCCAGGCACTCCAGTGTATGCTGAGCTTCCATCTACTCTAATGCCTTTTCCTCCGTATCGTTTTGTTTGTCCACAACCCAGGTATGTGCCCTGACTGGGAATTGAACCTGTGACCTCTTTATTATAGGTTGATGCTCAACCAATGAGCAACAGCAGCCGGGCACTATTGTGTTTTTAAAAAATCCCTCTGACAGGCTTGGTCCAGGCACTCCAGTGTATGCTGAGCTTCCATCTACTCTAATGCCTTTTCCTCCGTATCGTTTTGTTTGTCCACAACCCAGGTATGTGCCCTGACTGGGAATTGAACCTGTGACCTCTTTATTATAGGTTGATGCTCAACCAATGAGCAACACCAGCCAGGCACTATTGTGTTTTTAAAAAACAGTTTTTAAATATGAAATAGACATAGATTGTAGTTTGTAGTTTGAACTGGGTAAGTCTTTATAGCTTGTAAAGTTCACATATAAAATAAACACAATCTGGCCGTCTTGGCATTTATATACTCACTTGATCACTTTTCCTATTCAAATATCGTTTTAATGGAATTACTTTAAAAGTTCAAGCTTGGAACTATCAAGGGTATGTGGGGCTGGTAGGACCTTGCACAATGAATATTTTAGATAGTAGACCAAACAGAAGTTATTTTTAAGTAAAAAGAGTTGAATAAAGGTCCTTTTTCATTTATTGACTTATTGTTACCTTTTTCTGGATAAAGTGCTCATAGATGTTTAATAGTATTAAAAAATTAGATTATGTACATACTGTTTTATAGTCAGATTTTAAAAAAATTTAAAATTGGGAATAAGCTTCTGCATTATATTTTTCTACATCATTGTTACATGGTATTGTTTGGATTATGCCATGTTATATTTACGTAACGGAATTGTTCAATTCAGCTCCCTTGTTGGTAGACATTTAGCTGCTTCTTTTTAAATTTTCACTATTATAAACAAATATTCTTATACAACATCCGATATTTCCTTTGCTAGGTCAGATGGATAGAGCAGATTTGAGGCTTTTGCCAAATCACTTCAAACAAGTGTATACCAGCATCAGTAGTGTATGAATGCCCATTTTCTCGTTCTGGGTATTATTATAATACTTTTTTTTTTGGCCAACATTATTGTCAAAGATTTTCAACCCCTCATTTTAACTTGCATTGTGATAATTACTCATGAGTCTCACCTTTCTATCAGTGGCTCTAATATTACTGGTCAGGGAACTCGGGTGAAGGAGCAGATGCTGGGTGCCACTTCCGCATTCTCATTTTTAGCATTTAGGGGCCATGATATGTTCAGTGTAACCTTATACCCTCGCGCTATGGAATTGAGGGTGGTGTGTGACACAGAAAGACCACACTTCAGCTACATGTGGCTTTGAACCTCACATCTTTCTTGTTCTTGTTGAGTCCTAATTGTATCTTTTGCAAGAATTGGCCTCATTGTGCGAGTATCCAGTCATTTGCAGTAGGCACAGTTTAAGGTCAGCTAAATGACTGGTGTGTTTCAGGGTTACATTTGTAGTTACTGTCGGTCATATGTTGGACATTTGAAAAAGGAGAGAATAGTCGTATGTGGTATGTAGGTGGGCCCATTTTTTGTGAAGTGGCTCATTGGCACTTTGCAGGCGTAATTTAGTTAAGCGTCGTTAGATGGGGAGGTTATCCTGAATTACCCATGTGGGCCCAGGGTAACCACAGGGGCCCTCATAAGTGCAAGAGGGAAGCAGAAGAGTGAGAACCAGAGGAGATGTGCCCAGGGGAGCAGAGGTGACAGGGACACGGGGACAGAGGAAGGGAGGCAGCATCTGAAGTGGACATGACAGGGAACGGGTTCTCCCCTAGAGCCTTCAGAAGCAGCACAGCTCTGCTCACCCCTGGATTCCAGCCCAGCGAGGCCCGTTGTGGCCTTCTGGCCTCCAGAACTGAAAGCTATGAAATTCATGTGCTTTAAGCTACTAAATGTGTGGTCATTTGTCACAGCAGCCAGAGGAAACTAATACAGTACTCGGTACATGTTACTGTTACCATTCTCCACAACTACAAGCAATCGTGAGAGGTCTACCTGAGTAAGACACATACAAAATTAGTCAGAACAGATGACAAGGTAGCTCGTTCTCACAACACTGAAGCCTATAGCCTCTTACAGTGGGGCAAACATGATGGCAATAATTATGTTAAATATTCCAGTTCCCCCGCTTTACTTTTGAAAAATAAATGTTTGAAAAAATAAATGAAACATAGAAAAA
The DNA here is from genome assembly GCF_000327345.1 of Myotis davidii. Taxonomy (NCBI): domain Eukaryota; kingdom Metazoa; phylum Chordata; class Mammalia; order Chiroptera; family Vespertilionidae; genus Myotis; species Myotis davidii. The sequence goes on along the minus strand of NW_006298965.1, from coordinate 69,971 downwards.
TTCCCTCCATTTTCACATGTAAGCAGAGAATGGCCATTAGTGAGCTTGCGGTTATGCTGTTCGAGTATTTGTTTCCTCTGGCTAAGAACCTTCTTTTTCCCACGAGAACCCAGAGGTACCCAAGTCACATGGTGCTCTTCCTGTAATATTTTCTCCTGGACAAACAATAGGATGCCAATTATCGAGCCATAACAGGACAAACAATAAGAAACTCTGACAATTTTTGGTGAGCCCAGCCTATGAAATGAGGAGCTTGGAAAGAACCACATGCCTAAAAACCATCCTGTTTATCCTCCTTCCAGAGGGTTTGTCTCTGCACGCTCATAGGGACCCGAGAAATAATGTTTTCTTTATAAGTCAGGGCTGCGATGTCCTTCATCTTCCCTCTACTCTCCCTACTTCATACATTCACATGAGTTATTTTTTACATAGACCAAGGCTAGCCTGCATGATGTAAGCACTTGAATGTAGTTATTTCACTGCATCTTGGGACCGTTTCCTCATTCCCAGTCCTCAGAAAAGAAATAACACCAGCATCTTTCTCCTTGTTCTATTGTAGATATACACACCATGCTATGAGAAAAGCCAGGCCAAATGGCCAGAAATTTTGCCTCACAGCCTGATGAATAATTAGCAGGATAGAATCTATTCTTTAATTTTTGGTTTTTCTTCATTTTTTTCAGTTGGTAATTGTGACCAACTGGATGATGTTTCCACTCTCTCTGTGCACACATGTATGTATACATACACACAAACACATGTATATGCAACATATGTTTATGTCCTAATAATGCTTCTGTCTGTTTCCTTGGAAATGATTCAGGTTAAAAATTTGTGGCCTGAAAAGCTGTCAGGTGATATCAAAGAGCTTGAGAGTCAATTGACTAGGCTTTCATTAATTGGAGCATCAAAATAGGTCATAAATAAAATGGCTTAGATATATAAAGTGCTTTTAACTCCATTAATTCATAGTGACACTTGAAATACAAATAATGGTCACTATTGAAGGATGACAGTGAAGCAATGTGGTATTTTGAAACTTGTAATAAAAGGGAAAGAATCATTCATTTTTCCTGTTTTTTCACCATGGGAAAACAAATAGCAAAATCCACACCACAGAAATTACAAGACAAAGAGCCTGGTTTTATAAAGAAAATCTGTAAAGAAAAAGAAAAAGATGAAAAGGAAACCTATAGGTTAAAACCTACAGTTTTAAGCCTATAGTTTAAAAAACACTTAAGAGATTTACTATCACATAAGCCAAAGATATGGGCTTTATTTAAATCCCATTTAAAACAAATTATTTTTAAATGACCCATAAAACATTTATAAGACAAATCTGAATATGACTGGATATTAATTTCAGTTACTGCAGTTTTCAATCCTAGAATGTCTGGTTCTTTTGCTAAGGGAACAGATTCCAGTTCTCTGATTCAATTTTTTATTTTGTTGTATATGTGTGTGGACATATTAATCACAGTTATTTTTAAAGACCTTTCCTGATAATTCTAAAACACCCTAGAGCATTTTTTCTTTTCTTTTGGGTTTTGATCATGTTTCTTGGCCTACCTGGTCATTTCTGATTGACTGTCTAGCATTGTATAAGGATGGTTGTTGTCTCTCTTCCTTTAGAGAGGAGAATCCCTACCCTCTAGCTAAATATGGACACTGTATTTAGGTCACCCCATATCAATCAGTTTTTCCCTAGTTTACCCCCTTCTGGGGTAAGCGTTCTCTGTGGTTCTTGACCAAGAGCCTGGGGAGTTTATCAGGGTCTGGGAAGGCTCTAGACTCCATTTTTTCCTTTGGCCTCCCAAGCATTGTAAGAATGCTGAAAATTCCACGCAGCTTCTCAGCTGCTTTTTACCTGGGTTCTTGCCTTGCGCTAGTAAAGGTGTGGTGGCTGCCTCAAGGGCAAGACCAGCAGAGGTGGGCTTCTTCTCCTGATTCCCTTTACTCAGGGTTCTCAGCTTCTCGACACCTGGTTATCTTCCCAGGGCTGGATGCCAGCCTTTCCCTTTCCATCCCCAGAGATGCCAACCTCTCCTGGCTTCCCTGCCTCTTAGCAGGGCCCTCTGCCTCTGTCCCAGCCTTTCACTTTTTGATGTGAAGAACCATGTGCTGCAAAAGAATGTTGAGCTCTCCTGTGAGCTTCCTTCCCCTGGTCTTGGCCTTTCCAGTCCCACCTGCCCAGTGCTCCCTTCAGGTCTTCAGGAGCCGAGGGTGTGTCTCAGCCATTGTATGTAGTCCTAGGAGAGCTGCACCCCGGTTATAGTCTACCCTGTTGTGGCCACTGGCAATGCATCTCACTGGCAGGATACTGGATGGTGGTAGTAAGAAATTTTCTTGATAATTTTAACTTTATAATGCTTTATGATTATGTGTGTTTTAAAAAGAATCCCCATCTTTTAGAGAAAACTTGAAATTTTGAGATGCTTACATCATAATGTTTTGCTTATTCAAAGAATGTGTGGTGGGGAGGGTGAATAAGCAAGGGATATGATGGAACAGATTTAATTGTTGAGGCCACATGATGGGCACATGGAAATGAGTCATAGTGTTCTTTTCACTTGGCATATACTTTTCGCTTTTGTGTATAATTCAAATTTCCTATAATACAAAGTATAATAAATAAATAACATGTGGCCTCTGTCTTCTTGTTTCCTTTCAACCGGTGTGAGATTACCCTTGAAGAAATGGCCTAAGTAAAGCAGCTTCTGTAAAAAACACACACAACAATCATGTATTTAAATAAAGAAACATACCTTCTTAACATAAAGGTGCATCCATAATAGACTAATTACACTACTTGTTAATTGAACTCAAGGGAAATTTATGGCAAAAAGGATAACAGGTTGAGGACATGGAGGACTGAGTACCAGGGCTTGCTGAATTCAGGAGGCAGCCCAGGCAGGTGGAAAAGGCTCTGGGGTGACTTTTAGTTCCAGTTCTAAAGAACGTTCTCATAGATGAGACAATGAGTCAGGAGAGAAGGAGTATAGTTCCTGCCCTAGATTAGCTAAACATTTTGTCACAGCTCAAGATTACATTTAATTATGAAATTACAATTAGAAAATTAATGGCATTACTTTTTCATTTCTTATCAATGAACTGTGTACTTTGCAGCACTTTCCTACGAGATTAGAAAGATTTTAAAAATGGCAAAGGAAGATATACAAGTCAATGCAATCATGTATATTTCTCCTCCTCCAAGGCTCCACTAAATTATCAACAATATGTCTTACTACCACCATCCAATATTCAGCCAGTGAGATACGATTACCATATGCTCATTAACG